>NW_027182661.1:0-57126 GCF_040807025.1 Struthio camelus
CCCCTTTTTTTTTCTTTTGAAATATGTAGTACTTTGGTATACTTGGGCATTCAAGTTTAAACAGATATTGTTGACTGGATTACCTTCCGACTCCCACAGTAGTAGTCTTCTGTAGGCCAAGGACATTGATGCTGATCCGTAATACTGAGTCACATACCTTTGGGATTAATGAATCTGGTGACTGCCTTTAACACTTCTGCAGAACACTGTGCATGCTTATCAATTTAAAACAAACAAACACACACACACACACACGATGCAACACGTTTCCTAGAGTAGTTGCAGACCTCCTGCCAGGGCCCCGCAGAGAACCAGTTCTCTGCCTACGCTTGTTCCGTTTAAGTCCCATTAATCTATTAACCAGCAATGCTGAGTCCGCAAGGGGTCAAACCTTTAGGCTCTTCCCCAGCTAAAATCATCACTGGAGTCCTTGAAAATCTGTTCAAACAGAGGCTATGCAGTGATCTTCTGGTATGGGCCAACAGTATCTCTAACTACTAGTAAAATGCTGACAATCTGCACAGTATAAGGTTTTTTTGTTTTTTGTTTTTTTTTTAAGACTGAAAATACCCATTGGTTACACTACTGTCAGAAATTCAGAATTCAAGGGATTTATCAGCCTCTCCAGTACCATCTGCTAAACAGGTGTGCCAGAGGCATTCTGAAGATTCGCGGTTATTGCTGCAACTCCCAGGATGGGCACAACCATCTCTGGCCTTTCAGATGCCACAAGCACATCAGTACTGCTCTACCTCCAAGCACTTCAGGGATTTCCTTTCACTTCAGGATCTACTCCTACAGTTCCCATCTTTAAGACTCCTCTCCCAACCTAGCTTAGAGTCCTGATATTCTCTCCCCTCTTCCTTTAGATTCTTCAGTTTAGCACTATAGTTGCTATATAAACTTTTATATTACACAAACATCTGTATTACATAAACACCAGGATCTTGAGGCCAAATATGGCTCTGTAACTTCAAGCATTTGCAAAGACCAACTTCCATCCTCCCATATCAACTGAACCTCCTCTCAAATTACTCACAGGAGCTCCTGCCCAGGCCCGACTTCTCCCTGCACCACTAACAAGAATGTTACGAAATAAAAAAATAAATAAAGCGGGAAGTTTTAACAAATCTCTGTCATGTAAATATCTAACTATCAACATAATAAGCCTATGCTGTGGAGCAAACCTGGCCAGGACGCAGCGCTTCCTAGGAGCTTATCAGCAGGACTGAAAATAGCAATTCTTGGTTATAAAGCCAAGTCATCTATCAGCAGCAATTATTCAAAAAAATTAATGACTACAGTGGACTTTACAGCAAATATACCAGGAAGAAAAAAGCCCCGAGTCTTCTGAAAAAGGCAACAAGAAGCTTTTGAGCCTATAACTTAGGAGCGATTTGAGAACTAGAAAATCTACACCAGCTTGTTTTACCCCTCTCATAATCTTCACAGAACATTTTAAAAGCTGTTTTTGCTAGGTGGCGTATGAACACCATAGCAAACAGTTAGCCGTCGTCGGCCAAACGCGTCTCACGAAAAGGCACGCTCTTCTGCCGATGCTGCTCAGAAGCAAAGCGCCCGGTCACAGCACCATCCACGTGTGCCGCAACACGCAGCAAGCTGCAGAAGGACAACACAAATACGAGGGTCGTGAAGACGTTCTGGTCCCAGGCACAGGACAACCCTGCTAGCAGAAACACGCTTTTAAAAAAAAAAAAAAAAAACACAAATATTAAGAATAAAGCAAGGAGAAATACAAGTAATAGAAGTGTTAAAGAGATGGCAAATTAAGAGAGGAGTCCCCTCCACCTTTCTTTTTTTTTTTTTTTTTTTTTTTTTTTTTAAAAAGAGCAGGAAGGTAATTAATTCTTCCATGCTGGATGTTTTAATATGCATTATCATCCTGATGTCTCGTTCACAGGCCCATCAAAGTACCCAGGGAAAAGGTTAGACGTTGCACGATAGCTCTACATTAAGAAGCAATGAAAAGCAAGAAACACCCCACACTGAGGACACGCTAAAGGCTCTTTCAAGTCAACACATACCTAATCCGCTTTTTAAGACTAAGATGCAAATTTTTATTCAGCCTCCACAGCACAAATAGCCACAAGAAAGCTACCAAAAACCCTTATTTGCCAGCTCAGGATTATCTGATATGAAGGTCACTTCCTACTATCCCAGATGAACTACTTTAAACCCTTTAACAGACAAAAACACACAGAATACTTTTATCAATTTTATGATACAAGACACAGGAGGAATGTAAAAATATGAAATACTTAGAAAGGCACTGGGCTGTTATCAATGGGGTGCAACAGCTACTTTACTAAGACAGATTAATGCACCCACAAAACCTACAGCATTAAGGTAATTATGACCTTCCTAGATTGGCTGCCAATATGATATAGGTCCAAAAGAAATTGCCTCTTTCTACTGCGACAGAACAATAAATTGGCTTCCTTGAGTACAGTGGTTAAAGAATCCAAGTTCCTGACCTTGAATGTTTTAGTAGTAGTATGCTGTGCTGTAGGGAACAATCAGGATGACATTTGCTGAAACGTGTGGGATTTATGATATAATAGGTTGCACATATGTGCCAAAAAAGAAAAAAACACTCTTAAATCCAACCAAATCAAGATTAATTAGCTATTAAAATAGCTAAGAGAACACAGTGCAATACAGGTGGTACGACAAACCATCTTGCCTTCTCTATACTCTGCCTAAAATTATTTTTGAGGTCACACCGCACATGTATCTTCTATCACACTCTCATTGGGAAAAGCAAAAACCGCTGCTCCTTTGTAAACTTCTGCTCTTTGTAAATCTGTAGGTTTGCACTTCTATAAACAAACGTCACATAGTCCTTTTACAGAAAGTCCCACTAAGCCCACAGGAAAATCCTGTATTGTCTGGCTTTGATCATCAAGACAGTCTGAAAATTAACTCTGGTATTTTTAGAGTGGCCCTTGTATTGAGGGAGAGGAGGCGCTGCACACGTTCACCTCTCCCCCCATCAGCTAGATCCCCTTTAGCTTTCTCCCTCTCCTCCAGCCCAGTGGCTTTTTGTTTATTGCTGCTAATTGCAATTACAGGTGTTCAGAAAGCAAGAGCTTGACAGACGCCTCATACCTTAAGTGCCATCCCCATAGCCTACTGCTTGTCTGCGGCCCGTGTCTCTTCAGGAGCAAAGCGCAGGCTCGAGAATCACAAAGCAAGCATTCTTCCAAAAACACACCCAGAGAGAAATCACAGAGGCCTAACTTTTTCCCTTTTTTTTTTTCCCCCCCCCTCCCCCTACCGCCCCAGGAATGTGAACAAGTTGTTAATACCCTGCAATCTGCTCAGTTTCCCTCTTAATCCTCATTTTAACCAAGCCTCTCCTTGCAGGAGATCATATCAATGTGTCACCAGCAGTCAAACAATGCAGCCAAGAGCCAATGTTATTGTGAGCCTGAGGTGGAATGACTTGATACCCAGCAGGAGACCAATTTGTACTAGGAGCCAGTATGTTCTTCTCTAGCAGGGGTAACCACTTCAAATGGGCTGACTCCCCCTGACAACAAATATCCTTGCGAAGATATGGTCAGCTAGTAAAAGCTCATGTACAAAGGCAGCATTTCTCTTTCCGTATGTCGGTACAGTGAGGCATGTGCATCTCCCTCCCCTCCCCGTGCTCAGACCTGAAACTCCCGACACGTTTATATGGCCTTTAACGTGTCACAGGCATCTGTCTGCTAAGATTATGGGACCACAGAGCAGGAAAAGAAGGGCTGCAACTTTGGCCACGGTCCACATGAACCCGCAACCTTGAAATCTGAACCTCGAGCCTCCTCTCAGGTACCTTTGCTGTGAGTTTATTATTCTGCAACATGGTAAAGCGTTCATTAAGTTTATTAGCCCTGTTTTGTTTCACTAACACACACAATTTCCAGCCAACCAGTTTCCCACCAATTACACAGTTAAATTTGAACATGTTTCCAGTACTGACTGCAGCATTTCCCCAGGGCTCACACCCCCTTTGGTTTATTGTACACAGCCCAACAGCAGCATCCAAGAAAACTAATTATTAACCAATTTATTGATGCACCTATTTCACAACTATATTTGCCGTAGTATCCTTTTGTTATCCCATCCTGGAAACACTCAGATTAGTTGCAGATAAAATAATTTACATGAAAATAATTATAAAGCAGATTTAGCTTTTGGAGAGCAAAGGAAGACCACCAGTTGATGCATGACCACTCGGGTACCAAATTAGTAAAACCTGCACGAGAGAAAGTCACTCCAATTCAAGTTTTCAGAAGCCTCCTTTAATACTTAACTCCTTTCATTCAACTGTTTACAGGATATTTGAGCTATTTGTTAGAGACTCAACATCTTCCACCACTTAACTGAAGAGTGGAAAAACTGCCTAATCCACTTTTGCAGGTATCAAAGAAGTACCCTGAACAAACTAGGACTTGATTTATACCGGAAAACAGCTGTTCAACAAAAGCCTTCCACACGAACCCACTTATCCTAGCTAAGATAAAGCTTTTTCCATGCTAATTTTGTTAAATTCGCAAAAAAAAAAAATTATTTCTGCAAAGGCTTTCCTGTTTAGGTAAATGTGAGAGAGAGACAGTTAAACCAAAACCCACTCTATGAACAGCATCCTGAATATTTTCAAAAGGATGAATTTTGAAATACATTGTCATTCCTTTTAATTTCGCAGGAATGGCAGTCTCTAAAACCAAAAAACAACCAAGAATTCCTTATTACTCGACGTGACCACTGAGCCGAGCGTAAGGATAACAACAATACGGTGGTACCTAGACACCGGGATGATGATGTTTTTACTCTCTCAGAATTGACAGACATGTTAATTGGAGACAGCTGCAAGGAAAAATATCCTAACGACATGATTCATTAGTTTTCATAGATAATTACATCTGCTCATGGCCTCACAGTGAATCATTCATTTAGGAAATTTTTTTGGTATTAAATTTAAATGCAGTAATCAGATTTGTTAATCTGCGGGACAAGGCAAACCAAACAAAATTTTATTCAGAGGATTGTTTATACTTTCAACTTTGACATTAATTCCGCAGCGGGGAAAAATTAGCAGCATAACGTATGCTCGTGTAGGTTCAGAAGTATTAATGGCAATCGTCTTCGCTCCCCCCAGTGCTTGTACTGAGACTGCACAAGTCTCTTCAAGGCTGCTTGGACTGCACCTTTTTTTTTTCCCCAGGATGCATCTTTACACATCAGACGAATCAATGGCTTTTTTATTAGTTTTTAATAGAATTAGAGAGTTAAACAGAACACTTAAAACCTGGTTTTGCCATTTCACAGACTCAGGTATGACTGCTTTTTCGTTGCTGCACTGTGAGCTTCAAAAATTAGTTTTAAATCTGATGTAGCTGGTTTGGCTACTTTGAAGAGGCAGCCCATCTTCCCATATAGAAACCCAGGCCCAGAAAAAAAACTCCCAGATCCAAACCAGTCTTCCTCCCTTAAACTCTTATCCAACTGAACTCCACCTTAAAAACTGGCAACTTTTGCCGATTTCTTCTCCTGGAAGCTATTCCAGAATTTCCTAGCTCTCAGTTTAAAAATACATATGTATCTTCTTTTTCTAGTCTGTATCATTTATTCCCATTTTTTTCTTGAACCTATATTGCTCTTCAGCTTCAACAGTTCTTTTCTCTCCCTGATATTTTACTTTCCATCACCCTCCATAACTTCGTAATTCTTTTCTATGCCCATTTCTCCTCAAATCCATCCTTCCTGAACAAAGATCCAAAAAATTCTATTTAAGAGAATTTCTGCCCCACAGCTGTATCCAGCTACACTGACTCCAAGGCAAGATGGTATTTCGATTCAGTCTGAAAGTTTCCATAAATCACACTCAAAACGCTACCGCGGCAGTAAGTCTGCATCTATCCCATGCGGGGAGCGTCTCAACCTGATGCTGAACTGGTACCACTCACTTCACAGCTTACAAAACCCTGCTCATCGTTTGAGCTGTGGCAACAAACTCGTAACCTGCTCCCCTTGGGGAATAAAATAGATATTTGGATCCACTCCCCACCCCCTTACTGATAAGTATTCAGTCATATTTGTCACAAGCACAGGACACGGTCAATTAGTGCAGCTCAGCTGACACAGGATAAACTCGGAGGGGTTCACCCTAACTCGCAAACGCATTTTAGAAACTCTACAGTCACGTAATGATCTGAACTACACTGAAGGAAATGCAAAGGAGCTGCCGAAAGGCATCCAGCAACGTAACGTTACATCAGAGAATCCCACAGCTTTTTCACGAACTTAACTGCATAAACCTTTTGGAGAAGAGCAGATAAGCTAAGATATGAATTTTTTTTTCCCTCCTTTGGTCAAGAAACAGAGAAACGCAAAGCACCATGCCCAGAGACATACAGCGAGTCCTTGGGCAAGGTAAGGACAGAAGACACGAATCCCAGGGCAGCCACTAGACCACAACTACTCACTAGCAGCCGCACACACAGAGGTTTGCTAAGGCCTATAGAGGAGAGCAACTTTGATACCACAGCTTGGATTTCTCTAAATCCACATGGTTATACTGAGAATCAAAAATTAACATGCAATTTGATATCTCCTGCTTTTATAAAGCTGCACCTACGCAGTCATATTTTTCCTCACTGAGGTTCGGGGAACACGGGGTTGCTCCATGGAACCTGGAACAAATTAATATTTCCCTGAGAATTATTTTGTTAAGGGAAAGAACCAGCAGAAGTTTAAAAGGTAAGCCAACATCTTCTATTTTCTTTTAGTTAAGCATCTGACAACACACAGTATATTTTATTCAGGATCTAGGCCCAAACACTAGACCATAGTAGGCTCCTCTTCAGGCACGCACTTTTACTGGAAAGCATCCCAGATGCTGCAATAAAGTCCCAATTTTTGCAGTACTTACAAGCTTAACGCCCATGTCACATCCATGACTTCAAGACAGACCTTTCCCAAAGAACGCCATTTAAGGTCTCCACTCGCCTCTCCCAAAAACATGATGTCCGTTTCTAGCTAGTGCAGCACCACTTGTTTGTGTAACTGGAGAAGTGTCAGGCCCTTTCTCCCAGTGATTTAAACTCCTCCAGTGTTAAAAGTAAAACAAAAGAACAAAGATGCTAAAATATTAATCATCTTGCCCGGCATCCACGGGGAGTAACTGCAGGAATGCAGCGCTTTGTGGTCTGCTGGCCTCACTTCCAGGTTACTGCCTGTTCAGCACGCGGAGACTCCCTTTCCTGTGCACATGGAGAGGACCTGGGAAAGAATTTACCTCCACGGCTCTCCTCGACTGGCCAGAGGTTAGACTTCCCCCCCGCAGTAGCTGCGCGATCGCAAGGCATCGCTTACTGTTTGGCGTTGCTAATACGCTTGGCGCTGTACAGCTGAACAGACCTCCGCTCGACGCCGAGCTCCCGAGGCGCGCTGGCGGGCACGTCCTGGTCTTACAACAAATCCAACAGCTGGAGGCCATCAGGACCAGCAAACCCAGAAAGCCCGAGCTGTTTGCTAGGAAGGGTTTTAGTTACTAAGTGCAGAAACCCACAAAAGAGATTTTTGGTAGTATTTGGTTATCAAGTCCCTGCACATTTTACTAATATCACCATCTACAAAAATGCCAAGGAAGGAACTCGTTCCCAATGACAAGGAAGATACCGACTTCCTTCTCACTTACTGAGAATAAGTAGTACGAACTAAAACAAAGGTAACTAAAAAAAATCCTGCCCACTTCCCCATTTTAGCCCTGCGGACCGGGGCACACCAGGGCAGCCATTCCAAGAACCGTCCCCTCCTCTTACGGCAGAGGGGCACCCAGATAACGCCTGGAGGGAAGCAGGCGAAAACGGGCCCAGGCATTGGGGGGGGGGCGGGGGGGAGGTTACATTTCTTTCTCCTGCCCCGCTATAAGGAAGCCGGGTCTTCTGGGAGCAGCACGCTGCGGCCAGGCAGCCACGCGGCCTGAGCTCTGCAGGGCAGCGCGTTATTCTGCGCGGCCGCTCCAACAATCTCGCTACGCATGGCGCGCTGGCCTCTTTCGGGAGAACGGTCATTCTCGATGGCCCAAGTCTTTTAGTTTCATAAAAGGAGCCAAAACTGTCCCGCCTCGCACGAGGCAGCAAAACTTCCAGAAAAAAATGAGTCATAACAAACAACGTAATACGAACACCCTAGGCAGTGCAAAATAAGGGTCAAATTCTGTCCTTGCTTACCTCCGCATGAAAGGGCCGTGCCATATGCAGAACCAGCTTTAAAAGAGCCATTCCAAGAAAAGGGAAGCGTGACCACACAGCGTTCAGAGCGTCCCCTCCCAAACGGGAGCAGAAAACTGCTAAACATCTGTCGGTCAAAGGCACTTTCCCCCCTCAGCTGAGCCACGCTGAGCTGAGAGTGGTTCAAACGGTAGAAGACATCAATGCAGAACAGCAGTCCTTTCCTCGTTCAGTTTATAGCATTTTAGCTTTGAAGAAAAATCCACCAGTGACAGAGTCTAGTGCACGAGGCATCTTAAAACAAGAAAAAGAAAGAAAAAAAGAAGGAAAGAACCCCCCCCCCCCTCCCCGCACAGAACAGAACGGATTTTGGAAGTGCCAGAATCCAATTAACAGAACACCACTCCGGGCGAGCAGAGCCACAACTGAAGTGCTAGAGCGCGGCATGAGCGTCACAGGGATGCACAAACCTCTGACTCGGCACCTTGCAAATCAGCTCCAAGGCGAAGTAAGCGCACCTCATCACTACGACGGACAGAAAGACCCCAGAGACGGGTACCCGGCTCCCAGTGTGAGACACGAGCGGAGACACTATTCGGTAATGAGCAGTCGGATGTGCTCGACCTCCCGTGGCTTTTTTGCCACGCGGCACTGGGGTTAGGAAGAACATTTCCATCTCCTCCTCTGCCCCCCAGACAGCAAATTTTTTCAACAGTTGGGCAATTACTTTAAGGAGAAGTCGGGGGGGAGGGACCACACTCCTCTGAAGCAGCATCACTGCCAGACACAGGCTTGCAGGATCATCAACTTGATGACCCCGTGCTTAAAAAGCACCTTGGAAATAACAAATACAAATTATTTCAGGCAATATGAAAAGCAAAAAAGAAAAGCAGTGGCTTCTTTTTTGTAAGGGCTAAAATGTACCTTTTGCTTTCTAACTCTCCTCTTTAAACGGTTTATTCTATGCTTCTCTCCCACATGGAAAGGATGAAGAATTATTGGGGAGGGTAGCGGCTCGGGACAGTTTAAGTGCGCATGAAACGGCTGTTCGCTCTCAGAACAGCATTTGTGTTCTAGCGAGATCGCCGCAAAACCATGACACTGCTCATTTATCCAATAAAATTTCATGAATTCCAGCTGGAGACTCCTTTTTTTCTTCCTCAAGGGCCAAAGGGATACGTAGTGATATTTTTCATGTTTAGGATGTGGGGAAAGACACATAGGAACATTCAACCATATTAAATTGTTGGTTTTCTTTTCCCCTACTCCTTCCCCCACCTTTTTTTTCCCCAGAAGGCAAAGGGAGTCTTCAAATCCCTGAAACGTGTCACAAAGTAGACTGCGCATGGATAGCAACAGCCAGCACTGAATTCATTTATCTCTGACTCCCATTCACCATATAAAAGTTACTATACGCTCACAGCAGCTCTCCTCCCAACTCCTTTAGCCAGCATTAAACAAGATCTAGTTTGGGAGTACAGGAACGAGACCATCCAGCCACTGTGGGAAGAAACATGAAAGGAGACTGATAAAACACAGGGATCGCCGCAATGCTTGCGGCAGCTTTAGGCTGTCTGCATTAGCAGCTAATCAGTTTTCAGCTTGAGGCAGAAAGAAGAGAAGCAGCGCCTGGCAGCCGCTGCCAGCAATTATGCCTTTTCCTAATTTACCCAGGTATTTCTGAGCACATCTAAATTTGACATTTTCAGCGGTCATTACCAATGCTTTGATCGAAAAGTACCAGGGATTTCAGAGGAATAGCCATCAGCATCGCCAGTTATCAGGGGTGGTGGGGCAGGACTACCATTTCTCGGTGTCTGAAGTTTATTTTCATATAAGAACTATCAGCAAGAACTTTTGGAAAGCTTCTCCCCTTTCCAAAAAAACAAATCTCTTGCTAAAGTTAATAGTGCCAGTCAGCTTATGAAATGTTTTTATACCACAACTGAAGAATGGCTTTTCTGCTGCATTTGTTTTTCGGTGACGTCATTACATTAGGATAAATTTAGGCAGACAATCTCTGCCGCTTTTAATGGCCAGTTGCTCTACTTAATCCGTTAAGACTGTTTTTCCCCCTTCAAACTTCTTTAAACACTGTATAGGGAGACTCGTTTAAAACATATTCCTTATAAAGGCCCTTGGCAACTCTGAAATGAAAGTGTTTTTCTTAATCTTCCTACAAACTTCGCAGGATAAACTGTTCAGCTGTCACCATTTAAGAGTATGGAAAACGTTAATGAGTTGGATGAGAAGCCAGGCCACAAAATTCCACCAAGTCCTGCACCAATTCCCTTCATCTTCCCTTCAAAACAGGTCTACCGACATGCTCTTTTTGATATCCCACGTGTCACCAAGTCCTACAGAACAGCTGAGTATCTTCCTTCAAACAAAACAGACAGTCTAAATATTTACTAAGTAATATTTACTAAGTAAGCGCCTCTTAACCAAGTAGATGCTGTTTGTAAGCGCCTACCAGGACTCTCATAGTAGAGCAGAAAAAGTTCCTAGGCACTTTGGGCATGAAACTTTATTTTACGTTGTTCTAGAGATGATGACCTTAGCTGTGAGACAGCTACAACTAAGTTTGCTCTTGCATTTTACCTTTATAGATTAAACAATGTAAAAGATATATTGACCATTCTTCAAGCCAGCCAAATACACACCATTCAAATGCATGGGGATTAAGATCAAAAATAAACATAGCCACCTCTAAAAATACTGAATATGTTAGGCAAAACTCCTCCTCGCACACCCTAAATGATCTAAATCAGCTTCTTATCAAGCAAATTGAAAACAGCTCAAAGAAGACTAAGTCTGGCATACACTCTGTTTGAAAAGTTTTTTTTTTTCCCCAGGTATTAATTTTTCTTCACCATTATTCACAAAAACCTGAAAGCTTCTCTTTCTGCAGAGACTAAGGAGCAATTATCACTTTCCAAATAAAAAAATTCAGCAATACAGATATTCAAAACAGCTGTCAGTTGTCACCGCTCTGCCTGTAGTTTACGTACCGCTGAGAACAACAGATCACAGTGGAAGCTGAG
Organism: Struthio camelus; assembly: GCF_040807025.1. Taxonomy (NCBI): domain Eukaryota; kingdom Metazoa; phylum Chordata; class Aves; order Struthioniformes; family Struthionidae; genus Struthio; species Struthio camelus. The sequence goes on from NW_027182661.1 coordinate 11,288, forward strand.
GGTTTCTTAACTGATGTTGGACAGTGATGTAAGTCCTACTGAAAACAGTGGAATAGGACAGGCATTTTGAGAAAGGCTGATCTGAGTTCCTCGTGGACTGGCACAGCAATTCTTCATACAAGAAGAACCTATTATGAGGAGATCCATCAGCCTTGAAAATCATGTTTGAAACACCATCAGCTGCACTGTGACTACTCAACAGAAAGTAAACAGCAAGACGTTTGTCTTATGGTTGTAATAAACCAATTATGTTTCTTTTTAAAGCAGCTTTAATCATTACATTTCCAATTTATGTTTGCTTTTGAGAGGTGCAACACTCCGTCATTCAAAAAACCCTAAACTGACATACTCTTCTGACACGAACTCCATTAAGATAGACCTGATTAGAGTTTTATTTATATATGTTAAACTGTTCTCTTATGCTAGGAACTGAAACAAAAACATGTCCCTTCTAACTGCAATTTGGGGATACAAATCACAAGACATTCCCTCCTGAGCTCTGAAACAGGTCAAGTGCAAAAATGGACTAAAATATCCTGGTTTTCTTTCCCCAGCACCTTACTCAAAAGATAAAGTCTTTGTCAACAAGGGTCGAGGGGGACTGCACTCAGTCTCCTGACTCAGCAGACACTAGTCTCTCCCATCTGCCTTCTCCTTTTGAAAACGGTCTTGCAAGTGAGAATCTGCTGCATTATAAGAAGCGATCACCAAATTCTCTGAGCCTGCTTATAGTTCTGACAAACAGCAAAGGTGTGAAGCTACTAGGGTTCAAAGTTCACTTGTTGTTCAGGCTCCAGAAAGCAGCAATGACTCACTTAAGACTTGCACACTTTAACTACTATTACCATGGCTAAAAAGTCACACTAGGAAGAGTATGAAGGAAAAAAAAAAAAAAAAAAAAAATCAATCCACAAAGTGAGGTGGGAAGGAGAAGCCCAAAACTGCCAGCACTCCTCCCAGCTTTATTAATCACGTTGTTAGGAAAATACAAGAAGAAGATGCAACATGAAGCAGCCCCTTCTGCCGAGAAGGGCTGGAGACACTGGAAGACAGGGTCAAAGGCAGCACCTGCAAACAAGAGCAATCTAGCACACTTCCAGCTATGCTCTGCTGCAACTGATCAAGGGAACTCTTTGCACCTCTCCACACTAAGCAGCTCCTGGGCCAGGAAAGTGAGCTTATTTTCTACTGGAAGTCCTCCAGAGGCGAAGCACGCCTGCTAGGTCGAGAAGTGCTGCGTGAGGAGAAATCCTAGCGAACTTCTCTTTGCTACCTGCTGAAATTCATGACACCACAAAAGACCATGTTTCCAAACAGATGTTACCTGTACTTTACCTCTGCTCACCGTACCTCAGTCTTTCTGCATCTATGCCACATCAGCAAGCTTGAATTGCAACAAATAGATGGTGAGGAAAGACCCTAAAGTTGCCTTGCCTGCTCTAAAGGGAAGCAATACTGAGTTCAAAATGGAAATTTAGCTATCAGATTAAATCTGTCTCTAGCTCTGGTCTAGCACAAGACGACTGTGAAAACAAGTTTCAGTAACTGGAGAACAGTAAGGAGGAGGAATTATATAGGTCTCTAGAACGACCATGAACTTGATAAGAACATGGGTTACTACAGTCATTTCAGTCAACACATAACCCAAAAGTGAAGAACGTCTCCTTTCAGTGTTTTTCCACCTCCTTTATACTCTACATCACTGAATATTAAACCTCTCTGCTTTAAAAGTAAACATAATTGAATTTGGATGAAGACACAGCCCTTTCTAACAAGAAGGAATCCATTGATTGTACGTATAAACCTTCAGATCCTCCCCTATAAAAGCCGTGTGGTCTCCAACTATGAAAGTAACTTTTCTTTCATTGAAAACACACCACCCACGTTACTCATATAAAAAAAAAAATCTCTTATAGTTCCTATTGTAATAAAGCATCAATTGGAGTCCTCAGTAAGAAGTGAAATCACAACAGTTTAACTGGTGCACAGGACTAAAGTTAAGCAGGCTCTATTCAAATTTAAGCACTGCTATAATTACCTACGAACGGTGAAGTACCATAAAACCGCGGAAGAAACCCAGCTAGCCTAACAGTGACCCCAGCTGCCACACAGACGCATCAGAACCAGCAAACGCATAATCCAGCCCAACTTTTCACAAGCCCTTTAGTCATTAGCCCATGAAAGTGCACCACGCTACAAGCGTTCTCTGTCTACCAGTAGGCTGGCGTTCTGAGGCAGCTTAGTCCCAGTAATAATTTCCAACTGAAAATACTTATTCATAATGGGAACTATTGCATAAAAAGTAGTCTATGTCATAAGCTCAGCCAGAAGGAAGCTTTCCTCCCAGTTTATCTGATTTTCTATTCATTTAAAATATCAAGTTTCGGAAGGCCACTTTAGAGTTCAATTCACACTGCTAATTTTCCTTGGCAAAAACCCACGTTATCTACAAACATTGCTTGAAAATCCAATTACAGTAAAATGATACCCACACCCTGTTGCATAGCAACTGGATAACACAGGGCTACGGAAAATGTTGATATTCCAAAATAATAGCAGGTAACAGAACTACTTAATAATCCTAAATAGAGCTACATCAGTAAGATGCCCAGGTGGGTTCAAGAACCCAAAGGACAGGGAATGTCAAAACTAAGTTGCGCCACTCCAGTACCCTACCTTGCTCTGCACGCTGTCCCAGGCTCCCCCAGCCTGGGACGCTCTCTCCCTTTGACGCTGCCTTTGCTCATCAGCTCTTCCTTGCTGAACGTCGTAGTGCCAAAAGACATCAGTAAGAGACGTGAGACAGGCACCTCCCTCACGGTCAGCACTATCCTGGTCTCTAAACACCAGAAAAAAGGTAAAGTTCTTCTTACCCACTGCAAGCTCAAGATAAAGCTTGCCCACTGAAACGTCATCTGTATAAAATTAAGTTGACAAATTAACAGCTCTCTACCAGAGTGTCTCAATGGAGATTTCACAGGTCCAGCTCAAGGGAGTTCGAATGGATTTTTCCCATAAACTAAGGAGCATCTCAGGTACTACCATAAATCCTTGCCGGCATTACATATTTATGCTACAGCAGAGATACTAGATTACTACAATATAAAAGCAAGAGAAAGAGTTTCAACACAGTAAGATATATCATTCCCACGTTTCTTCCAAGAATCACCAGTTTTTTTATTATAATTATCTCACACACAAAAAATTAAGCCTACGTCAAAACAAAACAGGAAGGAAAAAAAAAAATCCTCTGTGCCCTCCAAAAGTAAGACTTTATGTTCTGCAGTCTTTACAAAGGGAAGCATGAGATGCCAATCACCTCTCTCCAGCACTGCTAGGGCACATCACAAACACATACATTTTCAATCAGGTACTAACAAAGATTTGGCTGACTCTATAATTGATAGTTGATTGTCGTTTGTTGTTATTCTCTCCAGCTTCATTATGGCATTATAAATGTAAAAGGTCAAGACAGTCAGATAGAAATAAAACATTTTCTGGGTTTATATCATCTTATTTTTACGTGGGTTTTGGCCCAAAGAGACCAAAACTAGCATTCTGACATCTTTGGCAGCACTTGAAACCGATATTTCTTTCAGGGCTTCTGCTAATACCAAAGTGATATTTATGTAGCATGTTCCCTGCTACAGGGAACCCAGGAGTTTCCGGTCCTGAGACCAATCCTGCAGGCGCTCTACTGCAGAACTGGGAACCCTGTGGCCTTCCCGTCCCAGGGCCAAATTTATCACAGGAACAGAGAAAGGTATCCCTCGAATTGGAAAAAGTTTCTCAAGCCCAGATGTTTCAGACTAAAGACTCTAGACTCAAACCAATATTTCTTTTTAAAAGTAAAACTTGGTTTCATGAGGAAATTTCCAACAAAATTTTGAGATCAAACACTTAGGTCAGAACAGTGCAGTTTATGTAGCCAAAAGACATATTCGATAATGCCGCCGCACTTTGATGCCAGCCGGTTCGCATTATAGTATCTTTTTTGAAGTATGTGATTTACTCCCTCACGCTAAAGCGTTTCTTACACAATTCTCTTCTGGGAGAGAAGTAAAGAAGAGTCTCGTCTGCTTCCAAGCCTAAGACCCATACTACCGTTACACTGGAGAATTATTATAGTTCTCGAGGTATTCTTTCTGGTCTAACTGCTAAAGAAGTTCACTGTGAGCAATAAGTACATCACATACACACCCAAAGGTTATCAGGGCAACAGAAAAGGACTAAAGTATATTACCTCATGGCCTGACTCATTGCAATACACAGTAGTAAAACAGCATAATACTTACAGTAATATCCTTTTATTTGCTTTGTGATGCATGGGGACAAAACACATTTTAAACACATGAGCAATTTAAAAAAGGTTATGTTAATAAGACTTACTCCACCCAAAACTCCAGCTTTCAAGGAAGTTACTATTTTTTTTTTTATTTATAGAAGATTTACAATAGAGTTGTAAGCATCTAAGGATGCTTCAAGATATCAGCTTCAGCATTTTAAAAGCATCCCATACCATGTTTATGACACAGTAACTTCAATTATGTTTATGACTGAAACAGTTGTAAGCAAGCAACTGTTCCCAGTACTCTCTTATCTCTGCTTTCACCCAGCTACAATAAATCATGTATGCGTATCCTAGAAATGGCTACGTGTAGGGACGATTTCAGTGGTTGAGTGTAGCCAAGTATTACCTGCTATTTGCAGGCTGTATCTAACAGTAGATTTTACAAATACCTAAATACTATTTAAATAAGCAAGAAAGCCACTTTTCCTATTCAGATACTGCACAATAGAGTTCTATTTCTATGCAAGAAATTAGCAGAGCAACCAGCTTTATTCTGCTTTCCATTTCTTGCTATGGTCAGAGCGTTAAAAGATGTTTCACTTCGTTTCTGGTTCTGTGAAGTGCTGATTACCAAAGTGATTCCATGTGGTACATTTATTTATTACAGAACAGATCAACTGTAACTCCTTGGCAGCTGATAAACATTATAAGGCCTATCCATTTTCAATATAGTTGCCACAAGTAGATCTGTGTTCCAGAATTGCTCAAAAATAGAATTGGGCTGGAGCAGCCTGAACACCAGTCTAAAAGAGACTTTCTCCAGCTCCACTCTTCCCGGCTTCCACCCACTGTTTCACCACAAACATTTTTTTCCACTATATATCAAACACAATCCCTCGAGGCTACAGAAAGGGATGCCCCTTCATCCAACCCAACTCCAACTCAAAATCTTCATGTTCAAAAGTAACAAAATATCCTAGCTTGGCACCTCCCTTCCACTCCATATCACTTTCACCCAAACTCCTTTCACAGTGTCTCTGCCTGGCATTAAGGAAAGATGACTGACATAGAAGATACTCAAATCCCTCCACAAAAGCACTGCTCCCACAGATCTTACAAGGAACACTCTCTGGTACCAAAACATGCTTTAAAACCCGGGACCCAATACTACAAACTGCATGACAAATCCACCCGCTGTGCATTGCTCCTGTTGTCCTCAGGCCCAACTTCTTTTGGGCAACAAACACTACTTGACATTTTGAGCTGTGGTAAACACCAGTCTAATTCTGAACAGGTCTGGTTTAGTGATTTCAGGCACATTAAGCCATACTCAATACCGAGCTCGCTAGCGGTTTCTGCAACATAATGGCTGAAAAGTGACATATTCCATTCAGTGACTAGTGGAACATGAGGAAAAAAAACAACCCAAAGATAGCTCTTTCATGCAAACACACGAGCAGAAAGAAGCTAGAATTGCATTTGGGATAACGTGAAACACAGAAGAAGCTGTTAGGGAGAATTCACAAACTGACTTCAGTGCGGAGCAAGTTCAAAGCAATCTTCAGATTCCAGCAATACCTCATGATAACAACATGCCCAGAAACATGGTTTTGCTATTCTCTCCTGTGCTTTAACTGTTCAGGTTTTGACCCCACTGATTTTCTGGGCAATCTATTAAAAGTCCATTAAACATCCAACAGCCCACTCAGCAAAATCACCATGACACAAGAGCATATGGTTCCTACCAAGCATGGCTTTAAACCCAAGTATCACCTTCTTTCAGACAATGCCTAAGCAAGCTATCAAGTGATGTAGGACAGAGTATCTACCTATTTTTTCCCCATAAACCCTGAACAAGTTCTCTGAAAAAGGGAAGAGACAAAGGAAACATTAGAGTTGCATAGTCTTTTAAAGAATAAAGTATTACTGCATTTCATTGCCACAAACAGCAAACAGGTCTAGGAAGAATGTTTTATTTTCAAATAAGTGGTGCTTAACGATTCAAGAATAAAAGGTTGTGTAGAAGTAGAGATACATCTTCATCTGAAAACGCTGAAGCAGAGCATGCCTCAGACACATCCTGTTCAGACTGAGCATAAGGCTTATGGGGAGCGAGGTCAAAAGAATTTAGAACCCAGTCTCTAATGTGCAATGAAAATCTTCTCTTTTTCAGCCAAAAAACAGAGCGACAGCACCCAAAGAGAATAAGCCAAATGGTTCATACCAAGGTATTATCTCTGAGGGTTAAAAAGGGGTAAAGAATTTTTTTTTTTTTTTATTAACAATAATAACAACTTAGATCTTCCAGAAAAGGCTGTTCTACACTGGACCATATATTTACTGGCTTTCTTTTCTTTAACCGGAAAATGAAAGGCCAGGATATGTAATTACAGCTGCTCACAGACAGGTATGCAGTTTACCAAAAAGGAGCCGTAAAGGAAAACAGACTGGATTTGTGCCTTTCTGCTTCTTTATGATGCGTGACAGTCACCATAAGAAACTAGGAAAGCAGGCTAGGAAAATAAATTCCCTCTCTATGGTCTCAGTTTGAGATTCTGAACAGGGGAAAAGCTAAATTAACAAGGAAAAATTCATCAGAGTGTTGAAATATCTACAGTTACAGTTAGGTTTTGTTTTCTTTTTAAACAGTTTAAATCAAATGCCTGAAGAAGCAGAAGGGAAAAAGAATTCTCTTTCACTAAAAATTAAGCCTTATATCCCTATTAGGGCTTTCCATAAACCCTGCTACAAAACTAAAGACAAGACTTAACAATCAAGATGTTGAATATCATAATAGTTATCAAGAAGTCCTGAAAGGCTTAAAAAGAGTTTGAAACTAATTTTTCCCTAGCCCTAATCACACCAGCATTTCTGATCACTGTGAAGACAGACGAAGGAAGACAGCTTCCCCCCCACACAGTGGTATGGGTGAGGTAGGGATTGACTAACTGTGGAAAAATCCACATAATTGAGAAGACAAATGTTGAACAGTTATTTTACGGCTTGAACTATTCAAGGAAAAACGCTAAGTGTGCCAAGAGGCCAGACAGACTCATTGTGTATGTGTGTTAGCATGTAGGAGCCCAGTCAAATTTCAGAAGCGTAAGGCTTTTATCTTCTTCCAGGCTGAGCTTTGCCGGTTTATCTCATTCTGTAAGCACTGCATAAAACTTAGAAAAAAAATACTGAAAAAGTGTCATCTCCTAGGATGTTGTGTACATAGAGCGTAACAAAAATGCACGCATACAAGCTCAGTAACATAACCCTCTATTAGGCCATTTGTTACTTCCCATGAGAAGGTCCTATTTTCAGTTGCTTAAAACAATGAAAAACTAACTACTGAGGCTAAAGATTCCCAACTTGGCTGTCTGCTTCCAGATGAATTTCTAAAAAATTAATATATTAAGTCGCAGCCAAAACCTCTCAGCCATTTCAGAACAATGCTGTTTTTTCCACGTTAAGACTCTCTTGTGGCCTCAGAAGCTCCAGTACCCCAATGCTTTCACATTAACACATACAGAGGTTAAAGAGGGAGATGGAAAAGGACCCAGAAGGGGAAATGGTTGAGCAAGAACGTCGGAATATTGAATGGCAGTTTCAGAAGTGAGGATTAGACATTCAAAATGGGAGATTAAAGATCAACTCGGTAAAAAGTAGAAGAACGGAACACTTGCAGAAAGCCAAGTTGAAGAAAAGAAGAGATAGCAAGGGAAAAGTTAGAGGTCACAGAGGGAAACAAGAAGTTGTCTAGTCCACCTCCTGCTCTAACTCAGCTCAACTAATGCAGCTGTCAAGAAGAACAACACGCTCTTAAAGACCTCCTGCAATGGAGATTCCACAGCCTCCTGATACAGCCCAATTCACTGCTATTGGAATGAGTGCCCTAATCCTTCTGATCTTGACTGAGGCCCATTGCTACTAGTCTGCCCCTTCTCTCTTGAACCAGCTTGCTACATTCTTCAAGAACCTTGCATTCCCATCTCAACCTTCTCTTCTTTAGACTAAGTTACCCCAGCAGCTCAGTCTTTCCTCGCGGGTCATGCCTTAGTGTTTTAAATCATTCTTCCGCCTACTCTCTGGACTCTCTCCAGCTGGTCCATATTATCTTACAGAGCTCTGTCCCAAACTGGATGCTGTGTCTTCTCAGTGCCAAGTGCAATGGAAGGATCACATATTTTCCAAGCAGCACTTTGTTTATATAGAGCCTTTTTCCACAACCTTCTACTACTCATTCATGTTTAAGTTGTGATCCACTATACTACTCAAGCTCTCCTCCAAAGGATTAGTTTCTCATCTTGATTTTGATCATCCTTATAGAAGCGTCACCCTTTGCAGGCATCTTGACTGAATTTCACTCTGTTTTGTCAAGATCATTTGGAGGAATTCTAGCATTGTCGTCAACGTAATCGCAGTCTTTCCCACTTCTCTATTACATGGGGAGTTGAACCAATACACAACCCACTCCATCATCCAGGTCCGTAATGAAAAGGCTCAACATAACCAGAAAGACCTAGGCAGTTTAACTCATATTATCTTCTCATTCTGATTATGAACTATCAATTATCCAATCGATTGCACATCTACACTGTTGAATATGATTCATTTGGACCCAGGCTGCCACCGACTACTTACCTGTAGGTCTTGTGAGGCACCATCAAAACCATCCTAAAGTCAAAATGGTACCTACTTCTTTTCCTCTACTCATAAGGCTCCTTCACAGAATAAACCCAGACTCATTTGAAACAATTTGCTCTTAACAAAGACATAAGTAACAGCCTCCACAGATTTATCATCTCCTCAGTACTTACAAACGTTATGTTTTCTTGTTGCAGAATTCATGCAGAAGAGTTTCTGACTACTAGAAAAACAAGAGCTCAAAAGGGAACAAGACGCTTATACCTGTGATACCCACAGGGAAGACATCTCACACCTCTCACACGCTGCTCCAGATCATCCAACACTGGCAAAATTACCCTGTCAGCCTAAGTTGCAGAGGTCCCCATGCAGGTGCTCTAATCTGGCTGCTGACCCAGGTGTGGAGACAGATCCATGTTGCAGTGACTTCCCTGGGTTTTTTTTTTTCAGATTTTTTTTTTTAAAGAATGCTAGGAAATTATACAGATACATAAACACTGGAAACACTGAAGCTGCAAAGTCACGTGCTTAAAAGGTTAGGAAATGCTACAAATAACACTGCTTTGTGTAGATGCGTGTTTTCTAATCACGTAACCTTGGGTTTTATTGCACATAACCTTCGTCTCTTGCAGCAGGCAAAACAGGCAGGGGTTATTTCCTTGACAGATACTGAATATTTTGTTTTATCCTCATCATCCAGCACAAGGCTGCAAGCCTTACTGGCTGCATACTATCCAAAGTCTGCTCTGCAGAGTTACAAGTTTCCGCTAAAGTCTTCCAACAATGGTCCTCATGACAGTAAATACCACTGCATTTTCACAGCTCCCTTAGGAGATGAAACACCATCATCCCCAACTCACAGAAAGAAAACAAAAAAATGAATAGTTAAGGTTTATTTTGGGTGCCCAATGTAAGACGTTTGAAACTCTTTCTAAAAAGCCACACACGTAAGAAAAACCTTCTTCAGCCTTCCAAACAGCACTTTACATTCCCCAGTACTTCATTACACCCAGAGCACAGCCCTCACCAATTTCTGTTGCTAGTGCCAGTGCTCAAAATCTCCGCATACCAAACCCTGAGATACTAAGTCAGATACACAGAGAGCGATCACTTTCGAAAAAGCTCAGTGAGGATGGGTTAATCAGCACCACACGGACCTCTCGGGCAGAAGCAGAGAAAGGCTTACTCTCTAAGGCGGCATCCATCTGCTGCTGCAACAAGTCTCTTACAACCCTTGTCTTAGTCACTAAACCTTGTACAAAACCTGGAAGAAATGAGGCAGAGCCCTTTCCAATTGTAAGGGGTGCCATCCAACCCTGATTTTGGCATTCCCCAACTTCTGAGTGTTCCTATCGAGACTGCATATTCCACTATTTAGATCATTCATGACAAAAAGCAATGGTTTAACATGGATGTTAATTTTTCCCTTAAGAAGGGCTAACTCCAACTACACTGCATTCAATAAAGACAGAACATTTCCCCAATAAAACTGAAGTCATTTCTACTCCATACAATAAGCTCAGGAGGCAAAATAAAAATCTATCTGCATAGTATGAGGTCAGTCAAACTATGGATGGTTATTTTAAAACCAAATATTAAAACCATGTGTTTCTCTTTAGATGTTTTTAGAGAACCTTAACCTGCTGGTGCTCAGCATTTCTTCAGGAATGCTGAACACCTTCAAATTCCAGTGACCAGAGGCCTCGAGCCATCTCAGGAAGTGGTCGGTGTGTACAGGATCACACCCTATATGATGAAAACACATGCTGTTTCGACAAGGTGATGAACACTTTTTAAAATGTTTAAATTTAATCTTTAATCATTTCTTATTTACGTACTCATCCTAACAATGAGGTAATATGTCCACAACTCCATTGGTTTTAGTCTCATAACTTATACATATTCCATATGCAATGCTAATTAGTTTGTATTATAGCAAAATGTTCTCAATAAACTGAAATGTGAAACTCCTTCAGGACTCCCTTTTGATTTTGATTACGCAATAGTCATGTAAAATAATCTTTAGGAGAAGTATTTTAGTGTACAAATACTGGCTGTCTGTCACCGAAAGGATGGACTTATGGTTTAGCACTGCCCTAGGAGACACGAATTGAATCCCCCCACTATACTATGAGTTCCTATGTTATTTTCAACAAGTCTCTGCATCACCAAGAATACTTTCACTCATCATTTCTCTGATATTGATTTACAAAAATACTTCTCTATGCACATGTATTCAGCAACCAGTACAAGGTGGCTCTTCAAGTGGAGTCTCTAAATTGTATTTTGACAGTGGCATATCAGGTTAATAAAAGCTGTAAACCAGGCAAATCACAGGTTTTGACTACTGAACTGGCACCAAAAAAAAAGGCTGATCTGAGCCCACCTCTGAGGCTTACGTGCCATCAACTATGACCAGATAGAGGTGACACAGCAATCTCTATTTGTAAGCCTGTTGAAACAAACAAACAAACAAACAAATTTAATGTTTGGATTTTTGCTTGGTTTTAGAAATTCAGTTTTGACAAGAAATTAAAGGTGTTACATATTCCTCAAATTAAGACGTCGTTCTGACAGATCACTTACCTAAAATGAAACATTTTAGTTAAGAACATCCTGGATACTCACTCTGACAGCACACAGCATTCCCCTGACCAGTAGAAGGACATAAACCGTGGTCTGGCTTTGCAGCTTATCCATTTAAGAACATATTTATGTTCTTACATAAATTTTAAAGGAGCAGGAAGCAAAAGAATCTATCCTTGATGGTATATACCAAGTGGGAAGTAACATGGTAAAAATGCCAAACACTACAAATTTTGCAAGCTACCAATATTTACCATCCGTCATCAAGAGTACTGTATTCTCATGCAAGCATCCCACAACGAGAAACATCATCTCTATAAGGGTAAAACAAACAGCATTCACAAGTTCTGAAAGCATTCTTCCAAAATTATTGCACTAGATTAGATTGCCTCATCAACAGGGCCAGAGGCCATTTACACTATTTCCTTGCTTTACTTTTTTTTTCATGTAACAGATGAAAGGATTACAGAAAGTTTTCTGGGGCCAAATTTGGAATTAATGATGGGAAAATTCTTTTGCTAATCCCCCACCTCTCCCACTGCTAGCAGACTCCTGAGGCTGGAAAAAAAACAATGTCTCCTGGTACCCTGCCTCTACTTTGCTCATCAGTGCAAACTACGCTCAGGAGGTTTGAAAAGGACCCTCCAAGTTAGCACAGAGCCATAAAAACTCTAGGATAGGGCTATACTGAAAGTCTGAGTAAAGAATGACATGAGACTCCAATTAAAACTTGGAAGCACCGCAACAAAATCAAAGGGTAAGATTCATCTGCTCAGGGTAGACGTCTGCAAAGCAGCCACCTCCATCTGAGCCTAGGCTCGCGTTATAGTCAGCGGGGAAAAAGCAGACTTTTCCAGGACACAATTCACCCTGTTCCGAGGTGGATCTGTAAAACAGGCCAGAGACATTACGCCTTAGGAACCCCTATTCCTCTCTGCTGACTACGAAGGAAGCCCAGAGAGATGAGCTCGAACACGGGCATTGTAGAGATTCAAAGTTAAGTGAGGCTGGCATCACCCAAGGTGCTCAAAAGAGACCGATTCGAACTTTTCCTGAGAACACAAACTTTACTGGAACACAGCAACCGCCTCTCTCAGCAACGAGGCCCAGTTCCAGCGTACCATAAGATGCCCTCTTACAAACCTTGAACATTACTCCTTGCGACTGCCTGCCAGCCCACCAGTGAAGTAAAAATAGATACAGCCAAGTAACTACCCTTCTAAAAGCGAAGTTTAATCATTTTTCAGTCATTTAACAAACACAAAAGGAATTTACCCATACCAACTCTACTCAAAAAGTAAACTTTGCATAATTAATTTGGATGCTTCCAATACTTGCTGCGGCTGAATCATCTGCAAATGCACAGCTACACCAACCGGCACTCAAGGGAATATGCCTCAGGCCGCACTGAAGAACCGGGAAGTGCAGATATCCCAACTGAAGAGAGCGCCTGAACTGCCAAGGAAGGAAACGAAAAGACAGGCAGCCCAGAAAATAATTACACTTATCTACCTCCTTAAATCCTGTTGCACTAACGCTCAGACATTATCAGCTACTTCTGAATTAAGCCTTTTTTCTTCTTCTTCTTTTTTCTTCCCTCTTGAAATCACAAGCTCTAGCCCCCAAGCCAGTGCAAGCTCAAGGCACCTGTGCAACGAGTCGTACGTAGGTCAGATTGGCCAAAGTAGGTTAGGGAACTAGAAGTCAAGCTTCCCGCAGAAGTGCACGGTGTGATGGAAAATTTGACTCCAATAAAAAGAAATATTGATGCAGCACTTAATGAAGATGAACTTCCTCTGCCTTCTCACAATATAGATGATGCTATTATCACTCAGCACTAGGAAGGAAAGACATTCTGAATAAGGGGAAATTACAGGGCAGTTACGCTCATCAACTCTGGCAGTGTACAGTGACACAATATTGGCAAAACGCCTGAGAAAAGTCTGTAGAAAGTTGAGTACAGGACATAAAATAAGACGCGTGAAGGGAAAGAAGCCACTGGAAAATACTGCTAGGGATTTCAGGCTTTCCAGCGTGCCAATGGCACGAAACACCCTACAATAGTAATAGTCCCACCAAAAAAAAAAGGGACTGCAAATCAGAGAAAATATGGAAGTTCAGCTTGCCTGGTAGCAGAGAAGCCAAGTGACTGTCTAAGTATTTTGGTCTCCCCATCTGTAAAAGTTAGGCTATTTCCGGCGTTTTTCAGACTGCTTAAATATCTACAAATGTAGTACTGCACATGACTGGCAGGTTTTAATCGTGTGATCCTAGCAGAGAGAGAGGCGCAGGCAACTCAGCATTTCCTCTTCCCTCAGAATTTGGTCGGCAGTCACAAACAAACAGGTAATCCTCACCACCTTGTACTCTGAGCGCTTGGGAAAGTTTCCATCTTCGGAGAAGCAGCTGCCTATAGCTTATGTAAGAGCTTACATGAAAACATTAAGAATCTTGCTCTAGGCTTTATAAGTATCCGAAAGACAAGACAAGTGAAACAAAACTGGCATTATTTGCACTATCTGTAAAAAGGAGGGTTAAATACATTCCCAATTTCATGGATGTTTCAAGGCTTCACGGCTAGCAGAAGCTTGTTCTGGAGACGCAGAAATGCTATGGTACGATACCTATTATCTTCAGAGTCCCAAAAGCATAAGGATTTGGGAAACCCACCCCCCACCAGAGGGAAATGGGACCCAGACCATATATTTTCCTAACAAGAAACCAATGTTTCACAGAGAATTAGTAAACATACTCATGCTTCCCACCTGTTTCCTATTTAGGGCAAAAGAAGCAATTAATATGACTTTTTAAACAATAGTTAATATAAGGAACTTATGAAACCAAGATTTCTAATTGAAAATGTCTTTACCCATATGAGGCAGAGGATCAAAATACGACAAGAGCACTATGCATAGTTTCTCCCAGCTGCGCAAACCGTTTCTTAACGGTCTTAAGATTAATAAACAAAGACGCGTTCTAGACATTTCATATTCCTCCTGGATTTAGTCAGAACATGTACACAAGGCAAACACGAGCAAGCCATGCTCTTACTTCTTTCTCAGTTGGAATGGAGCTCCCAAATAGTATTTTATCTTACCTGATTGTTAACAGGGAAACCCCCTCACTATGAGCACACAGATGGAGAAATACAAGATTAAAAAAAAACGTAGATCCAGGAAGAAGCTGAAATAAGCGTATCATTTATTAGCAAGTAAAAGGGCATTTACCTTCTCAGTGGTTAAGTACAACGCAACGCAAGGACAAACCATATGGCTCAAGTCTTTGTGCAAGGGAGAAAACTGGCAGCATTCCAAGGCTCTAATTGAACTATTACCATATTGTAAGAAATGAAAAAAAAAAAAAAAAAGTCAGAAAGACTGGAGGATCTGCTCTCCTAGGGACAGTTTATGTCATGTGAACAATTAAGTGAGTAACAAAGCATATTTTACATGAGAGCAACTCCACCATTTGGATACTGGCTCAGTTTAAAGAAAATAGGTACTTTCTATCTCAATATTGTACTTAATTCAATCCTACATTCAATGCCATGAATTCCTCAAAATCCAAGTCATCTGTAGTAAACAATATAATGCTTCACCTTTAATCACTAGCTCAAGTCTTTTCCATTTGGTTAATCATGAAAGACGCAGAGAAAGAATACCCAAATGAAACCCAGCAACAAATAAAAGATTACCTAAAAAAATGCGCTGTTAGAATATGATCACTGGAAAATGCGGTATAATTTTAACTACATACAAATAACCATCAAGCGTTTCTCTCAAAGGCAGGCTTGATTAAAATATACTAAGCATTATACTTATATACATGCAAGAGGGTATGCAGTATAACAAAGAAAAATAACTAGTTCACCAATGGATACAATCTGTAGGAGCTGTTGATACATACATGTTTACAGTAGTGTCTTGCTACTATATGGGGAAAACAGTACAGTTCTGTAAGGACTAAAAAAAAAAATAAAAAAATCACAATCTTAAATTAAAATGAGGGAAACTCAGTGTCTGTAGATCTCGTTCTTACCATTCTGTTCATCCAGCTCATTCCCAATTTCTTGCCCCATTTGCTTTTGCCGGGATATGATTGAAGAAAGAGCATCAAGCCCAGCATCTTGTTCTGCAACAGAAAGATAAAATCACTTACCAGAATTGCTGATACTGCAGGCTACATACCATAAAGGATGTAAAAGTGAAGAAAAAGATCTAACCTGTGCTTAAAGAGTTAAAATATATTAAGCAAAAGACATCAACACAACACGAAAATGAATTCTTATGGCAACAGCACTCCTAAAATAAAGTGAATGATGGGTAATTAATTTGTCTGCTCTGGCTGGGACATTCAGCTGAAGGGTCCCAAAAAAATCCAAGAATTCAGCATCCAGCTGTTACTCAATCATAAATGCAGGAGATTTTCTGGCACAGACACACAGACCCCTGATTAGCCTTTTTAAATTTTCCAAGAAACTTTTAACATGAATAAAAGACAAACAGGTGATGCAAGCACCAAAGAATTCAAATAGATTTTTAAAGCTGCGAGAAGATAGAGTGCACGGAAGAGAGCCTGACATAGAGGGGACACAGCAGGGGCAGCTGAAGTTTGAAGTGTTCCCATCACCTCTGCAGACACTCCTTTATTACGACCCACATAATCTCTGCTCTTCCAGTTTGCAGGTCCTGCACAGGCCTTAGTAAGTACCTTTACCATGAAGCGTAGCTCTTCTTGTCCAAAGAGGTCAAGAAGTAAAGTAACGGGAGATGCCGTAGACCTGATAGCGGTTTGACAAACTGAAAAGCAGCAATGTCACAGAGGGCAAGACCACGTGAGGAGCCAGGTGGCTGCAGCCAGAGAGCCAAAAATTGTATGGCAAAGCCAGAACCCGTTTCTCTTCAACAAGATGAAGGTCCAGACTCCAATATCCTTTCGGGAGACTGAAAATGGTACCTATGATATAATCAAAAGCTGGAGCTTGAGGCTGCTCCAGGACCATCGAAATAGAGTTGATGCCATTCTCCTGGACTGCAGCCCTAAACATCCTTTCACACGCAAACTACAGTGAGCCTTATCTGGAGACCCATTTCATTTGATCACTTCCAATACTTAAGTTATACAGAACCATTACCTCACTTACCACCTGATGTGATCAGATTGAGGCTTTCCAACACCTGAAGTTAGTGAATTCTTATCTAATTCCAGTTCAGAATTACATTTAATGTTTACCTGGCTTGAAGCATAGCAGGAACACCGCTAAACTCAATTCAACTAATGAGATCCCTGCTGCAGACCAAAACCACAAACATGGTCAAAATCCAGGATGTCTTGTAAGGTTTTGCCTGTTTAGGGTGAAGCCACACCCAAGACTTATTCAGTCAGCATCACAGTTTCTTCCTGACACATCCAGCTTTACTAAAACAGGGACAAAAGGTAGTCACTGAATTACTTGCACCTGAACGGTTTCTCCTCCTCTGCCACAGTAAAAACGACTTGCTTCAATTGGAATGGAGACGTTTTTGAAAAGCTGCTCTAAGAAGATACTCCTAGATAAGAATATTGCAAGCACAATACAGCTCTTGCAAATATAGAAAACAACCACCTGGAACTATTAGGCTTGACATCCGCCTGCAGGTAACATAACTCGGGTACAGCTTATTGCGTTGACTTTCTAATAAAGACTCTCTCTGAATCTTAGCGATATTTTATATAAAACAAAAAGGCTCTTCTACCTTGTATGATCCTTTGCTGCTGCTGCCTGATATCATCAAATCCAAGCCCTCTGGTTTCCTCAGATTCTTCCAGGAGCCAGGGGTTGGTTACACCTCGTTTGACCCCTCCAGTCATTAGGCTAGACCTGAAAATAAATTCAGTAGATTTTGAAGTTTTAAATACGAAACTCACCCATTCTGTACTCTGTGCTTCCATGACTAGCTGACAGTGATGGAATCGTATGTATTTGTCTTAACTCTATGCAAAACTCTGCAATCATAGCAGAAATTAGCCAAAAAGAACCTAACTCACTCCAGTAACAAATACATCTGCAGGTTCCATAACATCGCCTAGAAGCAGTAAAGCAGAGAGAGAACTAGTTTTGCAGCAAAAAAAAAATCAACCCACATGGCAAGATATACAGCACATTTTTTATAATATATTCACTTTAAATATTGTTTGCAAGTAGAATATGACATTCAAAGCTGTTGCAAAAAGAAAAGAGGGTTGCCAGAAATATAGGCAATTGGCTTTGTGATCAGGCATTGGCTTTGTGGTCAAGACACAAACTTCTAAAAACACTGATGTACAGCCTGACAGCTTCCAAGAGTACAAGACGTTCAACACATTAGTGCAGATATGGCTCAGATGAGAGAACTAGTTTCTTGCTCCTTTTCAGGCTGGGTCAGGATTGCATTTCAAAAATGGGAGATGGAAGTCACACAGATACTCTTCTGTGTTTCCTGGTTTGGCATAAACATGAACAAGAAGCCAGACACACGCTCTTAAATGAAAAAGTAATCAAGTTATGGGTTCTCTTTTAAAAGAATTATGACTTAAGGTTGTTAGCATTAGAGACATTTCCCTGGTTACAATGGAAAACAAGTTTTTCATGTCCAAGGCACATAAATTTAAGTAGTAAAATGAAATGCCACTCAAATATTTTTCTCAATACCAGATTTCTGATTGTCTCCTTTCAGCTTCTCATTGTTCTTTGCTACAGGATAAACATTTTACGACAGACTGCAAGCCACTTGGACCCAAAACCGCAACTCGGATTTGGGGTGTCACTGACAAGACTGTGCTGCTCTTGAGGAAGCAGAAGTAAGGGGTTTTGCTTTCTGCTTTGCTTTCTCACACTCCTTATTTTATTCCCATTTTTATCCTTCCCCTTTCCCAAAACACTTCCCCAAACAAAACAAGAACAGACAGAATTTTTAGTATTTCTCAAAAAAAATCTCACAAGTTTATTACACTAAGAGGTTTGGGTTTTGTTTGTTTGTTTTTAATTAAACTGACTCAGGGTCGCTTCTTGTGATACATACTGAAATGCTGTATGGTGCAAAGATATGCTTGAAATCATTTGGTAGTCAAAAACCCTGCATCAAACCCCTGCATCAAAAAAAAAAAAGCTAATTTAGCACAAATATCAGTGCAGAGAAGAAAAGTTAAATACATGATTTCAATAAACAGTTTTGCTGCAGAACTCTGGAAAGATGACTAAAGTTTTACGTCAAGGATATTTAAGCAAAATCCAGAACTCAGGTCTAGCAGTTCCTTGAGGAATTACAGTGAACTAGAGACATCTCCTGGCCATGAGATGAATCACCACTGCTGAAAAATAATTCTGTATCTCTGTCACATGAAGTTTTAGGTTCTCCATAAATTAGAGACATACATGCCCTCATTTGTGCCCGCTGCACTACACACTTCATGGACATTCACGGGCGCTCAAATTTAGGAACACGGAATTTGTTCCCACCTAAAATTTTAACATAGTTGTTCATCTGTCCTTCAAAGTAACGGGCTTGTCAGGATCAGAAAATTAATTTTGTTCCTGCAGGACTGAAAAGTGCTCACTGCAACTTACAAAAATCTCACTTTAACCACACTAGTCGTGTTGGAACTTTATTCAAGAGCGGAACCCAAACTGCTTCATTGTGCCAACAGCCAGTTGGCTTTCAGGAGCAACATCTGAAATGGAGTAGCTGGAATATTTCTGTATTTCATCTTCTTGCACCTCCATTAAAACATACCTATATTCTTGAGTAAGGAGATTGGGTTTGATTAGACAAAGGTTTGCATCCCTGAAACACAATTTTACATGTTACCTAGATTTCTTGACTGCTTTTGGGGGATTAAATACACTCTCGTACTTTCTAGTCTCCTAATCACCGCTACCAGGTTCACAAATCCCAATGTAACGGAAGCATTACACTTTGAGGACATAAAGACCATTACAGCCCACTCAGTTCAGCAGTTCATTTAGAACGCCCACGAAACCCAGGGTTAACAACATTTGACAAAATTACTTAAATAAAGCAAAAGGAATGCAAGGCTCTTTGCTAGCTAACAAGAATGCAACTATTTCTACCTTTAAAAAAGCCAAGGCAAGCAAATTTGAAATAATTTGCACCATTCTCTCTCTCCTAATAATCTGCCCTATTCTTCTACGTTGGGTCATGACAACTGATCCGCTTGTTACAATAATCTTTTTGACATGTTTGGTAACTACCTTCCCACACAACATAGCATTACTTCCTACTTCCTCTGATCTTACCATGTTTCGCTTTGGTGGTGTGAAGATTAAAGCTTATCCAATTAGCCACCCACTGCCTCCGCCAAGTTAATCACGTAAATCTTTGAAACCGTCACAGAGCAGTGGAGTGTGTGGATAGCTTTTGATTATAGGAGCAGATTTAACTAATTACAAGGCTTAGCAGTGTGCCCAAGTATAAAAGATGATGGGGTTTAAAATCAGGGAGCTATGTCATTGCTTAATAAGTAAGGGCTTATCTTCCAGAAGGCATTGTTTCACTGATAATTCTTACAAAACTTCCCAAGTAACTTAGATTAGTCAACCAGCGCTTACTTTAGACCAAGGCCACACATCAAGGCTTATAGCTTTAGAAGAACGATCAGCAAGACTGAATCTCAAACAAAACGTGGGTCATATGACAACTGGTTGCCTGATCACTTGAACATTCCCTTAACGATACAGTTGTACAGTAGCTCTCTTTGAAGTGCTCAGGGCACCTCACCTTAGCTTCACAGGTCAAGCTCCAAGGCAGCAGCGCAGAAACGGGGGTATTCTCTCACTTACGATTTAATTGCGCACACTGGTATGCAGAGCATTTTGGGAAGCTCTGAGCTAGTAAATGAAACAATAAATAATATTTTAACATACAAAGACAAAAGCTTTCTCTTCCCCTAAAACCAGGAGAAATTACATGAGCACAAGCACCTCCAAAGAGCCCACGGTACGTTCCCAAGCGCAGAGATTTCCCACCAGAACCGTTCCTGACACGACGCCTAGAGAAAAGACAACCCTCCCCAGAGCTGGCAAGCCACTTCCCTAGCTCCACCAACACAAGAACGAAGAAAGAACACATCTCGCGTTCAAGAAAAGGCTGCATTGCTCCTGATGCCATTTATCTGTGTCTCGGTTAACTGGGCCCTCTGGTTTCAGGGAAGACAAACCACAGACTACTCTACCAACAAGTTACCGCATGGCATGCTAAGTAGTGGATTTACATCACATCAGCTACTCTGTAGCACCTCCAGGCCCACTGATTCCTGCTCACAAGATGCACAAAGCAGCTTCCGCATCTCCACTGCGAAACAAGCAGCTCTGCAATTACCTTGCACGTACGCAGGACAGCACATGCCTGCTGACGATCAGCACAAAGCAAGCAACATGCTGGAAACATGTTTGCACAGTTGTATCAGCACACTTTTCTTGGAAGACGCGTGTCCGCTTGAAGAGCTTAGAGTCTGGATGGTGGGGCTGCAGCAGTAAGCTATACAGAGAAGCTACTATCTACACCAGAATATGCGTCCCCAGAGAGGTTACCTTGATAACAGTGTTTACACGCACATTTCACTTCACAGCAGGCTCACTTTCCAATGCAAATCCCAAAATATACACTACAATAAACATCTCCATCAGAGCAATAACCACTTATCTGGAGATCAAATATTATCATCTTCGTTCTACACCATCTCCTACTTTTTTACGCCAGACTGGGCAAAGTACAATACTAAAGATATTATAAAACGGTTCATACAGTCCACATCAAAACAAAGACTCATCTCTACAGCCCGCTTGCCCTCCTCAGGAATGAGAGAATTATAAAGGAAAAGGGAATTCTTTATTAAGAGAAATTGCATCGTATGTCGTTACATCCAGAGGAAAAGAGGAAGGGACAAACCTAGTCTTGTGAGACCCCATTTGTTCTGCTCACAAAATGATATATAGCTACTGTCAGGACAAAAGAGGCAGTACTGAGTTCATGCCTAAGCCTTTGCTCTCTGCATGGTGGTTCAGATCTCTCTGACCACAAGAAAAAAAGAACATCAGCCTCCGAGCATGTCACACTTGGCATTTATTCCCTCTGTAGAACCAGCATATTTCAGGAAGATTCGGTAAGCCCATGCCAAAGTAACACAGTTAACAGCGCTGGATACAGAAACAATTTTGGGCAAGAAACTTCAGGTAGTTTTGAGCAAACTTATGAGGCAAAACATAAAGCAAGTAGTTTAGCCTTGAAAGCTGCCCTCCTACTGGCATTTTTTCCTGAGGCTAATGAGCATTAATCATTAATAACAGGCATGCAGGCACTACCGGGAGCACAAGGCCTAAAAATTAAGGGGTTTGACTTACTTTTCTCTATTGTGTTTAAATCCTGGTTCTTTGCTATTCCTCATAATGCAAGTATATACAGTTTTCCCACAACCACAGTCCTGACTTCAGTGAGGTCAGAGAACCTATGATATCTCCTGAAAGGAGAGAGATGCAACCTTGACTCTTAAAACACAGACCAAACTGAATAAGGACTCCACCATTTTCGTGGTATCTCCCTTAAATTTCAGGCGAGCACAACAACCTTCAGCTTTTGCAGTAAGCTGGACGGTCACTGTACACAGCTGGAAGTTGCTTGCGCGAGGGTACGCTCCTGCGTGCGTACACTGGAACCTACGGAGCGCTCCCAGATGAAGAGCGTTACGAAGACAGATGGCCTAAACGCACAGATACAATTCAGTGGACGCGAGGAGGGT
Source organism: Struthio camelus (assembly GCF_040807025.1). Lineage (NCBI taxonomy): Eukaryota > Metazoa > Chordata > Aves > Struthioniformes > Struthionidae > Struthio > Struthio camelus. Next base: position 33,573 of record NW_027182661.1, read on the forward strand.
GTTGAGACGATCACAACCACGCTGTCTTGTGACTACCCAGCCCAAGGAACGCTAATCCTGGAAAATCCTGCCCCAGGCCCTAGATCTGATCTTACAACTCACACTTCAGACATCCTCAAGCACGGGTTTCTGGATGGACAACCTACTCCTTCTGGCATCCTTATTATAAACTGTTTTTGCTGATCTTCTAGACATACTGCTAATCACATCTGATATCAGAACGCTGCAGCTGCAGATAGGAATGCTTCTAGCAATAACTGGTGGGAAGGAAAGAAAGTAAGAAGGAGCGTTTTAAAGGCACCTAAAAAACTTAAGTGTTTTCAGTCTTCTTTTCCAAAGAGTATTTGCTCCTCCATAAGCAAGAACCAGGTTAACAAAAGTATTTTAGCAACTAATGGCTTATTGATTAAAGTCAGGCATCCAAATACCTATTTGGATTAAGACCTATCTAACGTATGATAGAAAAGAACTTAAATGTGCATCCTGTTTAAAAATAGAACACGGACACTCCTAAAAGTTAGCTAAGATGGTTATGACTTAAAGTGTTTTGTGTCCCACAATAATCGCATTTTTCTATGTTTTGTGGAATCAAAAGAGAAATGAAAGAAAGCATGTCAAAGTGCACAGAATTTATTTATTCACTAGTGATCTACATACATATCTACATATAGACTATCTGGTCTGAAAGAAGGAGGGATATTCTCCATTCATTTCCCTCTGCAAATGTTTAAAGACTCACAAAAGCTTCATATTGTGCACAATTCCCAGAAAGTCTATGTTTCCAGTTGCTTCTTCTACTTTTCCCTTTCAAACGGTATGAAGACCCTGGGATTTCTGCTCCACTAAAGTCCGTGTTATAATAAACTGCACGGATCTCTTTACAAGGAGAAACGAGGGGAGAAGATACTGAAACTGTCTACTGAAAACCAATTAGAGAAAACTGAAGCGACTCTGTTGAGAGTCACGCAAATAGCACAATCTTTCCTCTGGAAAAATCCAGTTGCATCTTAATTAAGGCCGACACCGCCGGAAGGTAAACTAATGCTATACCAAAGTAACGTAGCGTCTTGCCCTGTGTTCTGGCCCAAGTTGTCAGTTAGGATAAATACTAAGAGCATTAAGGCCACTGTACTTCCCAATCAGAAATAGCTTTACAGCAGTTTTCAAAGGATGTAAAACTCACTGAATGGTGACCAAATATAAACGAAGATTAATTCTAGCGAAACCTTCACAATTATAGGCCATGAGGACAATAAATATGTGATCAGTGGTGCAAGAAGGTTAATGAAAGGAATGACTGCTGGAAAGAAAAAGACTTCTGAAAATTTGTGCTGTCACATTAGAGATGGATTAGATAGGGAAAACCAATACAGAAGGAGAGAAAAGTGTCACTGCCAGAACTTAATCAAACATCATGTGCCGATTTTTCTACGCAGTGGCTAAAGCTGACTTTCAGACTTCAGACACACTGAAAAGTGGCCTTTGAAATCTACTAAAATCCAAAGCAGGCTGTCCCAGAAATCTGTAACAATTCTGGAGAAACCTAGCGCAGCTTAACCTTTCCAGAAACTCTTGCCTTCTATCCTTACAAACAATACGGCAGGCAGGGGAGATATGAGCTCCTTCCTTACTGACGTCCAAACAGGCCAGTTTTGAGCCAGAAACAAAGATCTGGCTTCCCGGCACAACATTCAGGCCTTGGCCACGTCTCTGCCTGTATCGCTGAAAACAAGACCTACAAGGAAGAATATGGAACGGGTGTGCGTTCATCAGGCACTGGGCAGAGAACTGCTGGCATGGTTTTATCCATCTTAAATTAAAGAAGTTAAAAGAGAACGATCAAATTCCAAGCCTTGCTAGAAAACAAGTACCGTCTCTGATGTTATCTTGTGTCGGAAAATACCGTTTTCCCTGATCACTTCTAATGGAGCTTGAAATTATCATGGGATTTTGGTATTTTCCTCCTTTCTGCCTCAGCACCTCCATGTCAGGGCAACTCTAGGTTAAATCCTTGCCCTCTGCCGGTCCCACAGCAGTAACGCGCCAACACCGTCCTGATAAATCATGGATGGAGTCCTCTCACTGCAAGGCCACGTTTCAGAAGATCAGATCAGTTTATGTACTGGTCAGGACAGGCACCATTAAAAAGAGCCTTCTCGCATCATCAGCCCCTCGAGAAATTTTGCCTACTTGCTGTTTTATGTGTTTCAGGTCACTCAGCAACAGATGTGAAAGCTAGCACTCTAATACGTCAACTGGATTTACACCGCACTCCAGAAAATGCCAAAACCATAAAACAATTAATGGATTAGATCGAAGTGTATAGTTTTACTGTCTGTAGTGGGTGTTGCATTGACTGTATTCAGTTACTCAGAGATGATGAACTGCAAGGGTCTATTTTGGTCTACATTTGGTCTGGCTGTATCAAACACCCCGCTGGAGAACAAAAGCAAGTAGAAGCAGCTTATCAACCTGAGCAGGCTGCAGCTCCGACAGATCCAATATGCCACCAGCAAAAAGAGATATACCTTCCCTGTCCCAATCTCTCTACCATCTTACTGAAGAGATCCTTGACAAATATGACCACACGCTCTTTCCTGGAAAAATAAACGAGGCAGTATAAAAAACTGTTAGTGAGACTTCGAGATAAGCCCTATACCTGCTCCAAAATACGCAAAGTAAACAGGCTAGAAAAAAGATCTTATTTTTAACAGTAACAGCATGTAACAGCATTTGTCTCCATACCTAATATTTACCCTGCAATAGCATCAAAACCATCTCTGCCTTCTTCAAGCGCACATGTCTGAAAAGGGACTAGTGCTCAAAGCACAGAAGCAAAAAGGCTCATGCTTTTCCACAAAAGCACCCGAGTTTTATAAGTGGATGAAGTTTTGTCCTGTCCTAAGACTGAGGGCTGACACTGTAAAAAGGTGAAAAACCTTCCCATGAGGGTTCTCATGCTCTCCCTCATACAGGTAACTTTGCATGTGCACGTATAAAAGACAAAGCTGTATATTTCCTACTAAAAAGGTCCAGTGAACATAGTGCATTTAAGAACGCCTGCCACTGAGAAACGTGTTCTAGTTTGTGCTCCTATCATGTGACTTCATTGCAGAAGTACAGTTATATTCTTCAGCACCAGCTTTCACTAACACTGCAGATCAGTCGAGGAAGCTCTGCTCAGTCACATCGTACGACCCAGACCACACACGCAGCATTGTGCATGGCTTATAGGGCACAGTACAACCCCTTACGCGACCCACAACCACCTTAAGAAGTCTGTTCTTGTTGTGTTAAAACTTGCCACATAAAATCAAAATAAGGGCACAGGCCTAAACAACTCTGATTATATTATATAAAATAATTATATATATATATAATATAATTTTATATATATAAAATATATAATATACACACACACACACAAAATTTTCTAGAGAAAGATGTTCACAAAAAAAGAGAGAGCGCGAGTGCGCGTGAGCACGCACGCGCCTTTAAACCAGAATTTTACCAATTCCAGGCTACAGTCAATAGTAATTTCACTGACCATGGAAGTATAGCAAGCCCTGCAATGACTAGAGACTGCAGCTTCCCTTCTGTTCTGCGCTTTTTCGAAGGACAGAAGATTAACCGAGTCTGCAATGGAAAAATTAGGAAGAGCAAACACAATTACGTGCGCTGGAATTTAGCCAAAATCGTAACTCTCTTAAATACAATAGTATTTAGTGAACTACAGAGGGTCAGGATACAGGTAAGTCAGACTCTTTAGTAGTAAAGCTTTTAATTTTTTGCAAGAATGCTGGTAATAGAGATCAAAGGACAACAGCCAGTGAATCATGAGGCCAGAGGTGCTCCTGAAGTTGTCCCTCTAGACATATGCCATTTCAATTCTGACGTACCACAGCTCTAATCCTATGCTAAGGTGGCAGATCTACCACCCGTTTTGCTTGCAGAGGAAGAAAATGACAGCTTCATTGTGTTGGCAGTAGCTTGGCTACCGGCTAGGAACAAAGCTTATTTAACCAAAATGGAAATTAAAATATATGTCCTTTGAATGCATCCTGCTGATTCTTACAAAAAAGACCTGCAGAACTGTTTGAAGTTTAAGCTTTGTCCTCACAGTTTTCTTTCCAACAATGCACAGTAGAGTCAACTTAGCAGCAGACTCTACTAGATCACAAAGTCAACCATTACCACTTCCAAGCAACGCTCTGCTCCTTTGTGTCCTCTCCAGCCTTGAAAGATATGCATGACATTGTCACTAAAAAAGGCATAAGATTTCTAACAGAGTAAAACTGCACTTTGCTACACGTAGAGGTATATGAATTCTATGGACACATTCAGCATTACCTTCAGATATATTCAGAGCACAAATCACACTATTCATTTAAGGTCACAGCGTCATACCTTATCACATCCGGTTCTGTGCCTTCATTCTTATAAGACGCCTGAAGTTGCCTCTGTCGTGTGAGAAGGTCATCCACCAGGTTCTGCCTCCTGTCCCCCTCCAGCTGCGTGCTAGTGCCACTTGGTTAAGGTTCAAAATTAAAAATATTGGAAGATTTCATTTCAATTTAATTTCAATACTGAGAGAATCACACATGACAACTGGCTAATACTGCATCAAACTGGAAATTTCCAAATTTCTAATTTGAAAAAAAATAATTTTCAAAGATCAGAATACATATCTAAAAATATATTCATCTCTGTTTATCAGTTACAAACTCTATTATATGTTCTTAAAAGAAGTTAGACATGGTCATCAAGATAACCAGAATAACTATTTTAATTCAAGAAAAGGATATAACACCTAACAGAAGGTTAAGTCTTCCATTTCTGAATGGAATCTGCTTTTACTCTAAACGTGTTTCTAAGGTTTGCATATCTCAAAGAAAAAAAGGTTTCATAGAGAGTGATCTTCATGATCTCAAAATAATGAGAAAATTGGGAGGGTATATACTGCCAAATTAGCATAAGAATTCAAAACAGTATCCCCCCCCCAATCCAACATGATAATTCTTTCATTTATTACTAAAAGGTACTACACAGCTCATCTATTCTATAACACTGACAACATACAACACTAGTGCATGGGTTAAGCTTACAGAAGGAATGAGTGTTCTTAAGAGATCTACCCTGCCCAAACTTGTTAAAGTACTATTATGCTATAAATCACGCAGCCCCAAAGCAGGAGAGAGCTGTTGAAGTCATCAGGGTACTTCACATCTTATTTCACTGGAACTGAGGCTCATTACACGGACCATGACAGCAGTTCCCTGCAAAGTTCAACAGGCGACGAGCAAACAATGAAAAATTTACTTAAGTATCTGTTCCCATCTACAATTTATCATCAGGGCTCCTTTGTAGCAGCTGCAGCAGGAGATAAAAATCCATTTAGTGTCTCTGAAAGGCTGGAGTACTGCCCCTTTGACAGTGGCAGATACGTTTGCTTTTTTAATTAATCTCAGTGATAGACATTTTAAAAGACTACTAACTCTCTTTCTAATACGTTTAAGAAGCTTATGCAATAGACATACTGATTTTTATATGTTTTCTGCCATAGCAACAGCATTCATTTGCTCTAAGGTACTCACTTGAAAGGAAAGTTTTACCTACTATCCTCAGCAGAGCATTCAGAAGGCTCAAGCAAGATTTCTAGTACAGTGAGCTTGAAGGTAATCATCCATTCATTACATCAGTTTGCTGCTGGATACCTCTTTAGGGAGATGGACATGCTTCTCGCACAGAGTCCTTAGGCCTGAACTAACCTACCATGTAGAGCGAGCTGCAAACCCACATAAGGCCCTGGGGTAACATTCCTAGAAGAGAAAGCTGCAATTTCTTTTTAAGATATACCAAGACGCCTCTGAGAACACAGTTCCATTGCTCCTTAAGCCAATCTAAGTCAGGACTGCCACATGCCTGCCCACTTCCTGAACACAGCTTCATCCTTCATTTTTGCAAGTACGAGCACTCCAGCTGCCAGTGACCAAGCCAAGAGAAAATAAGAAAGTCAGCTAGTTTTCTGCTAGATGAGTGAACTGAGACAGCTCACAAGCCAGCCTCCCAACCACTGGTGCCAGCACAGTGCACGGGCAGGACAACGGCAGCTCTGTCTGAGATCAGCCAGATCATCTTGTTAAGCTTCTTTCTGACAAACACGTAACCAAAGTAAGTCTCACCCACAATATCAGAGCTGCTCAGCTTACCAATGCTTTCTATACTATAGCTTCAAGAAAAATATCAAACGTAATCACAGACAAAGTTCTGCTGACAGAGCCTTCCATTAAAAACAAACAAAAAAAAGGCCACAACTGCACAGCAAAGCTTCCTTCCAATTAGAGCATATTTTTTCACCCTTTCCTACAACACGGAAAGGTCAACGAGATGAGGTTTACACAGATACATTTGGTGCGTTGATATGGCCCGAAGCAGTAAGTCCTTCAGATGATCGATCTTCTCTTTGAGATTCTGCAGTGACGATCTGATTATCACATTGAGCTGAAGGAGAAGAAAACAGATTTCTTGTCAGAGTTTTGTTTGCATAAAATTTCATATGACTATTTGCAGGTGACAATATAGGCAACTTCAGCTATACTGGTGTGGAGGAATCTATTCTAAACCAAGAGAAGTCGGCTTCAGAGCCGCCAAGGAAACAATACAGTTAACTGCTCTGGACTGCTTACCCAATAATTAGATAAATAATACTGGTTTCGCAAACACAATTCTAATGCATTAATGCTGTTTAATATGGAGAGCTTTCTTTCAAGTCTTCATAAACAGATTCCTTTATATGGGCAAAATATTTCAACACATTTTAACATTTTCCAGTTAGTTTTCCAATTCTTTCCTCTGATCTTTAACACAAACACCAGGCGCCAGCTTTTTCTGCCACTACGCTTCTTTCCCAGCTCCCATGATTACAGGGAAAGTTGTTCCAGGTTTAGACATTCCCTCCACTGAACTCTTCCACTCTTTAATCTAAAGATTCATAAGAAATTCAAACGTGTTCAATTTTACTTTTCAATACCATCTACGATGCTCCGTCTCTTCTTGCTACTGACCTGCACAACGTTTACATGCGTCTGGTCTTACTAGAAGAGTAGTTAAGTTGGGCACGTTCTTTTCTGCTCCAAGCACATCTGAGGTCTGTGGGAATTCTCCTTCTCTTTCCCCCCACCCCTTCCCAAATCAGGATGACATTATCCTCTGCGCCTCTTTTTCCTTAAATGTTATGTTCATTCCAGTTACCTAGTGTGTGCTAGGAAGAACACATTATAAAAGCAATTGACTATACAAGTCATCCTAATTAGGGCTTTATGTGCTTCTTGTAAACAAGGTATTAGCCGTGCTGTGGGTTATAATGGTCAGGGACCTCAGATGCCCTGAGTAACGAAATGGTAAGAAAAAAGGAATATTTGCTTTGAGTCTCGTTCCTGTGCTCTTGAAAATACAGAAGCAGCAGCCAGAGAGCAAAGTCTTACTGAACAGTCACCGCGCTGCGAGCATCCTGCCTTTCAGTTACACTGTATCTGAGATTTGCAAGGAATTGGATGGTAGCAACAAAAGCTTTTAGGGAAGCTCAAGCCACTGCATGCCCTCTAGCTAAGGATAATAAAAAGGTCTTTCAATTTCATATGTACCTTTCCTGCACTCATGTCCAGTTGGAGAACGTCACACTTAATAAACCCATCTAGCAAAGAAACACAAAAGAAACGCACATGCAAAGAGTCATTTAACAAACAGATTCCCTCTGCTACTCTGGCCAGAAATTGTGTTGCTGTAACAAAAGATTTCACTTCCGTTAAAGCAGGGGGGGAATCAAACCAATGCAAGTTTTAAGATAAGCTCAATAGAGCAGAGTTCACGGTGAGTGCTGCTCAAAATCTTTCCCTACAGGTTTTTCTTTTTTTTTTTTTTTTTTCCATTTCAACTTTTACGTTCTATTTTTATTCAGCAATAAGCACGGAGGTTTTTTTTAGCCACGCTAATGGCAAAATACTATAAAAAATAAAAACCTGTTTACATTCTTCCCACCAGGCAAATATCGTACAAAGACTTTTTCTCTGTTAATGTTTGCTAATCGTAGAATATATGATCGCTCAGCCACGGATTTCTCAACATGAGTTTCTGTTATGAAAACAGCTCTTTCCTTGTTGGAAACTTGTTTACAGTAGAATCAAACACTGCCAAATATTCATCTTTAACTGTTAATGGATTAAGGGATATTGCACTTGGAAAACATAAGAGCATGGAACAAATGATTTTATGAAGAAATAAGTCAACTGTGTAATGTTTCCATAAAACATAACCTAGAAGAGTTATGGTACAAGAAAGACTTCAAACAACACTAATACAACCTTTTTTTTTTCTAAACACGTCACAAACAACAATGATGCACAGCAGAGAACTTTGTCCTCTATAAATATAGATTAATTAAGTAGTAACTGGGTTTTTGTTAGTCTTCTATCACTTGAATATATCTGCACAGTTTCAAATACGTGGTGTTTTTGAAACTAGACAGTTTAATCACTACCTCTAAATGCTCCCTCCGTTTTCAATTCTACAGCTAGAGAAAGAGTTTCTCCCCAGTCACTTCAAAAATGCTTATTTGGGTCTCCTGAAACCTCTTCTGAATTTATGCCAAATTTGAGTCATTCACTAAAAGCACTGATTATTTTTAAAAGCCTACAGTGTTCTCTCCAGCATTTCAAAAATGGCATTTTATTTTAAAAGCTACCAGAAACGAGACCGGCAAAGAAGCTTCAGGAATCTCACATCGTATGACAGCCCTGCAATAAAGGGCAGACAGTCTACCAAATGCATCACTCTGTGTTTTTAATTATGCAAATTATTGCAAAAGAACAACCCTTATAGAAAGGGAAATTCTTACAGAAGAATAACTCGCATGCACGTTCCCCTTAGTGCAGTCAAGGGAAAAGTTAACGTCATAACTCGTAGGGTGTGCAATCAAGTAGGCTCCTATGGTTTTGGAAGGCAAGGATTAGGCTTTTAGTTCTAAAGACAGCTGCCTCCTGAGAATCCTTCTTTTTTCTTTTCACTTTACTTAATATTTTAAACAGAAAGTGTGAAAAGGTGGTGAACCTAAAAATATATGGGGAAGCAGTAAAGTTTGCTTCTCATTCAGATGTCACGAGTACATAGAAGCTGACATACGCATCACAACATCTCTTAGCTTTTCAGATATCCAGTTTGCTTCTGGCAGCGACAGCCCTGAGCAGTCAGTAGCGCGTGCCCAACATTTCCAAGGTTCTCTTCACTTCCCTTTCTGTAAAACCAGTAATGCTCCATACAGAAGAGACTTATTACTGTTAAACCCAAAAATATGTTTGTGATATTAAAAAGCTACCACTAATTTAAGAATTACATTTCTGTCTTCTTTGCAGGAATCTGAAAGGATGTACTGTAAGTACTAGCTTCTTACCATTAAAAAAAACTTTGAATCTGCTGATGCCCAGCTTGCAGCAATGCTGAATTCAAGCAGCCTGTTCCCCTGGCTAATCCAGTTCGTGGAACATCACCCGCTTCCCCACGTTGCTCCCAACCACTTAATTTGAGCAAAGCATTATCCTTCCAGGACATTATTCAAGTTTCCTTCTTTGGCCAGAGAGGCAGGAAATTCAGGACTTACTTAGACACGCTGGATTTGCGCAAATTTAATATTCCACTAGTATTCACAACGCGTAAAGGCAAACCCAAACCAAAAATCCACGTTCTCAAAATGGGAACTTTTGGAAGATCAATACCTTTGCTGTACTTTCACCGTTCCTTTGGTACCGGTTACGCTCCTGGATTTTCTCAGCAATCTCTTGCGCAACGTGACAAGTGGCATCGTACAGCGAGAGCCTACGAAGGAGATTCAGGCAGCTCAGTACCCCTCCGAATCGTCCCGTACAACCGCTTTTTCGCTTTCCCTCTTTATTACTCCAGTTTAGCTTCGCGAGGAAGGTTTACGCGTTTTATCACCGCAGGCGGAAAACTCAGGAATGCACACAAGGCCTCAACAGATCTACCAAAAAACACGCTTTCTGGGGAAACCACCCTGCAGAAACTGGGAACACCCACAGCAAAAGACGCGAAGCCTGAAGGCGCAGAGCGCCCGACGCACGGAGAAACCAGCCTCAAAGCTCGTCTGCAGCAAGCGAGCGGGGGCCGCAGCGGGGCGCGCAGCGGGGGCGCAGCTGCCGGCACCCCCAGCCCGCCGGGCGGGCCGAGGACGCGGGGACCGGGCGCCCCCCGCACCGGGCCGGGCCGGGCCGGGCCGCGGCGGCAGCGCCGGAACTCGGGGCGTCCGCAACGTCGCTCGTCTCCCGCTTCCGCTTGGAGCGGCCGCAGCCGCCGCGGGCACGAAGGGGCCGAGCAGCCCCAGCGCCGCCCGGCCCCACAGCAGGCCGCGCCCGGGCGCTTCTCGGCGTGGTGCGGCGCGGTGCGGCCCAGCCCGCCGCAGGCGGCGCCCGGCCTGGCCCGGCCTGGCCCGGCCCGGCCTGGCCGCGGCCCCGGCCCCCCCGGCCGCGGCCCCAGCCGCAGCCCCGGCCCCGGCCCCCCCTGCCGCGGCCCCGGCCCCCCCGGCCGCAGCCGCAGCCCCGGCCCCCCCGGCCGCGGCCCCGGCCCCCCCGGCCGCTCACCAGGGGTCGGGAGCCATCGCCGCAGCCCGGAAAGGCCCCGCGCTTCCTGTCGGCCGCAGCTGACGACGGCGCGCGCCGAGGCCCAAACCGCGCCGGCGGCAGGAGACGCGTGCGCAGGCGCCGGGCGCTGCCGCGCGCGCCCCCGCGGCGCGTGCACGCTGCAGGGCGCCCCCGCGGCGCAGAGCGCAGAGGGGCAGGCTGCAGGGCTATAGGGTGCACGGTGCAGAGGGGCAGGGCGCCCCGTACAGGGCGCAGAGGTGCAGCGTGCAGAGGTGCAGGGAGCATGGTGCTTGATGCCCGGGGCCCAGCGCAGGGCGCAGAAGCGCAGGGTGCAGAGGTGCAGGGTGCCCGGTGCACGGCACAGAGGGCAGGGTGCCCAGTGCACACTGCAGGGTGCCCGTGTGCCCAGCACAGGGAGCAGAGGTGCAGGGTGCAGGGGTATAGGATGCAAGAGGTGCAGGATGCCTCATACAGGGCGCAGAGGTGCACGGTGCAGAGGTGCACAGTGCCTGCTGCAGCCTGCATGGGACAGAGGTGTTGGGTGCACAGTGCAAGGTGCACAGCTCACGCTGCAGAGGTGCCTGATGCAGGGCGCAGAGGTGCAGGGCACAGAGGTGCAGGGCGCAGGGTGCATGGTGCCCAGTGCAGGGCGCAGAGGTGCACGGTGCAGAGGTGCGCAGTGGCAGCCTGCATGGCACAGAGGTGTTGAGTGCACAGTGCAAGGTGCGCAGCACACGCTGCGGAGGTGCCTGGTGCAGGATGCAGGTGCCTGATGCCCAGCGCAGAAGTGCAGGTGTCTGATGCTGGGTGCATGGGGTACGCTGCAGGGGTCCCCACTGCGCAGTGCAGAGTGCGTGGCACAGGGGTTCAGGGTGCACGGTGCAGGGTGCAGAGGTGCACAGCACACGGTGCACAGTACACACAGGGCCATCCCGAGCCCTGCCCTGGCCCTCCCGCTGGGCGCGCAAGGTTGAGGCCTGCCCCTCGCAGAGGCCGGCGGCTGGTTTGCGAGCTGAAATGTCCCCCTGGCAGCGGTGAAGGCGCTGCCGGCCCCGAGCTGCCCGCAGGCTGCGGCCCACGTGGCCCGTCACGGGCGAAGGGGTGTGCTTGGACGCACTGCTCAGCGCCACAGTGTTTGTGTTGAAAACAGGGACGGGGAAAGTGTGTTTGTTTAATACAATTGCTTCCCTGCAATCATTTTCCAGTTTATGGAATCAGCCCCTTATTCTGTGTGGAAAGTGATGCCTCCGGCCTTCGCTTTTAAAGAACAAGGAAATGCTCCATATTTTTAATTTTGCATGCGTGCAGCTAGGCTGCAATGCCCAGACGTTGCGTTCGCCCGCGGCCCTTCGGGGCGGCAGCCGCCTCTTCGCGCAGCTCGCACCACGCTCGGCGCCGAGGAGCGGTGGTCTCGCTGGAGCATCCCTATCGCTGTTGCAGTAATAATAATGTTAACGGCCTGGATTAAAACATGCTGAACCCGCAGAGCGTACTGCTGTCCTTCAAGGCAACAGGGACACAGAAGAAACCTTCAGCCGGCGCCGTGCTGGGGAGGTGCTTTTGTGCAGAGGGCTGCAAAGCAGCTGGGACAGAGGAGCCTGGAAACGGGGGAAGCAGAGCAAGGGCGAGCGCAGGGCAGGCGTCCCCCTCGAACTGCCGTCACCCCAAGCGCTGGGGACTGGGTGCTGGCCGAGGCAGCTCGGATCAGGAGCAAAACCCTGTCCCCTGCCAGTTATTTCATTGCGTTTTCCCAGGGAGCAGGACTCTCTGCTTTCCTGGTAGGCAAACAAGGCTGCGTAAAATAATTCACTCTCATTACCTCTGCTCCTTAGAGAAACGAGCTGCAGGGCCTCAAATTTTGGCAGGCTCAGTGGAGCCCAGAGGAGCAACAATCATGTAGGGAGAGACCCTTTTTGGTCCTCCGTGGAGGTGCAAAACGCGCAGGAAGACGCGAAGAACCAGCTCGGAGCGCTTTATTTCTGAGCGGCGAAGCCTGGAGGGAGCTGACTGTGAAACGGGGGTCTTTGGGTGGGCGGCAGTCGTTACGTCCCAGCTACGTACAGCTCCGTGCGCCTGAAGAGCCGTCGCTGCGTTGGCTTGGGAGAGAAGAAAGGAGCCGCGTGTTTTATGGGAAAAGCTCTTAATTTGTTTTCATTTCTTTGCTTTTTGTTTTTTACAGTTTTCTTGGCCCAGCTGAACACTGAAGCGGAAGAGGAACCTGCCTGCCCAACACCCCGCTTCGTGGGACCAAATTTTGAGATCCACCATCCGGCATCACGTATCCTGCCTCCCGGTGCTGCTTCTTCCCGGAGGGTTGCATGCCACGGACAGCACCGCTTCGCGGTGCACCATCTCTGTGTCTGTATGTGCAGGGATCTATGGGGTTACGCATATATACGCACGGCGCCTTGGGGCCAGCTCTGTAGAGGCTTGGCCTTCCCTGGGCCCGTTGCCCAGTCCTGTCTTGGACCGTTTGCATTTGACCTACCTCCCCTTGCTCCTCTGACGGCCTCCTGCTGTCCCCCTCCTTTCTCCCCCATCCTTCCCTCCCCGCTCGGCCGCGTGAAGGCGAGGACGAGCCGAGGGCTTAGCCAGGCTGGGCTGATGTTCAAAGCTGGCCTTAAAACGCCCGGCGTGGGGCTGGGCACGGGGTGGATCTGCAGCACCTCGATGCCGCCGTTTGCACGAGGGCCAGCTCCGCGTCTGCAAGCGCCCTTGCTTTTCCGGCAGCCGCGGCGTTGGTGCCTGCGCGTCTGCCCCGAAGCGGCCCGGCGGCCGCAGCGCACCGGCCGCCCGCCCGCCCTGCGGAGCCAGCGGCGCCCGCGGAGCCGCGCGGGCAGAGCCGGGCGGCCGTGACGCTGCGGCATGTTGACACAGTCAATATTTGGGACGTGGTCCCAGGCCCCGGCCGCGCCGAGGCTCTCACCACCCCTCCGCCACCGAACAGGGAGCGTCGATGATGCCGCAGCTGCCCCGGCCTCGTGGGAGCCCTTCCCGGCCCGGGCGGCCCCCCTCGCGCCGCCGTCCCCCGGGACGGCGCTCCTCTCGCCAACCCTCTCCGCACGTCTGCACGCGCCAGCGCGCGCCGGTCCGGCCGCTTCCCGCCATGAAACATTGATGGCCTTCGGCTGCGCCGCTCATCTGGAGCCTGCGCGGCCTCTGCATATTTCATTTTTTCCCCCATTAAAAACGCATGAAAAGGCGATGCCCTCCTCTAATCCGCTTCCATCTCCCGTCTGCCGCCGGCCCCGCTCGGCGCGCTGCTCCGGAGCTGCTTAAAAGGGCCGCCGAGGAAGTGAGAGGCGCCCGCCGCTTTATAAAAAGCCAGCGAGGGGAACGGGGCGAGGAGGGCAGCGGGGACATCCGGGGCTGCTATTAAACAAAGGAAAAAGGGATTGGGGGGGGGAGCAAGGGACCCGCGCTGTGGGCGCCCCTCTCGGCGCAGGGCTGCCCGTCCAGCGCGCGGGCTCTGGCTTCGCCTTGCGAACGTCTCTGCTCTGCTGCGAAACCGCCCCGAGGGCCGCGCCGGCCCTTTGTCCCCCGCTTTCCCGGGCTCGCCAGGCCGGCAGCAAAGCCGCAGGCCCCCCAGATCGCGTTTTGGCGCGTAAGAGGGAAGCTCCTTTACCCCCAAAAGGAGCCGGTTTACAAAGGGACCGCTGCGGACTGGAGCCAGACGCCAACATCCGATGGCTGCAGCGGGCCCGGGGGCTTTTCGCCGTCAGCCTGTCGGTGGGGGTTTCCCTTTAGCCCAGCTCCTCCGCGCGGGAACGCAAAGGGTGGGCTGCAATCCTGCAGCGCCTTTCGAGGCTGAGGCGACCCCGCCGCAACGATTTCGGAGGGGACTGGAAAGCGAGAAAAGTACCCGAAAGGAGCCTGGAGCGATGACGTTTTGGGCCAAACAACCGGACAAGCAGGAGGCACCGGCGGGAAAACCTGCTCCGAAGGCTCTCCGGGGCCGAGGGGCCTCGCGCGGCTCCCGCGGCCCCGGACGGCCTTCCTGCCGTTCGCCGCTCACGTGCCTCCGCCTCGGACTCTCCCGAGACCCAGGCGATCCGGCGGGAAGCGGCTGGGAGCCCGTTCGCCGTGTTTATGTTTCTGCGATTCAAGGACGGCTCGCCAGCCCCCAGGCCCAGGCGCCGCCAGAGGCGGCTACGAAAACACCGGTTTCTCCTTGGGAAGAATAAACGCTGAAGGTGAATGACGGAGCGGCTGTGTTGATGGCTATCTTCCCGCGCGGTGTTTACACCCTCCCGACGCGCAAGCGGGGCGGGAAGGGGCGACGGGAGCGCGGCTCCACCCCGCCGGCTATTTACACCAAATAAAAGCCCGCTGCCCGCCGGGCTGGCGCTAACCTTAAAAAGCCCGGGCGGGCGAACGGGGCGGAAGGGAGCCGGCAGCGGGCGCGCGCAGCCGGCGAGCCCGGGCGGATGTTGCAGGTGGGGCTCGGCTCGCCCCGCTCCCGCGGCCGGGCGGCCGGGGACTTGAGGTCGGCCCGGCCGAGCCCCGAGGGCGGCAGCGCGGGCGCCGCGCCAGGTGAGTGCGCGCCGGCCGGCCGGGACCTCTCTGCGAGCGCAGCCCGTTTGGGAGGGCGGCCCCCTTCTCCCGCCGGCCCGGCAGGCGCTTGCGTGGCGACGTGTCCCGAGTTTAGCCAGGGCGTGTGGCAGGAGGCTGCGGATGCAGCTGGCCTCTGTACTGCGCCCCAGCTACGCCTGCAAGGGGAATTTGGAAACCTCTGCAGCGCCTAGCGGGGCAAATAACCCCGCTTCGACTCGCGTGCTCCTTTTAGCCTGGTTTCTGCTGGCTATAAACCTAGGTGACCATACTGGGTGCCGGGCCGTGACACCCCTCCACCCCCCAACAATTTTTTAACCTGTTTGCAGCTCCAGGTGGGATCTGGACATCCTCCAGATACTCGGGCGTCTAAAAATGTCCTGACACAAGGCACGCGGGTGGAAGAGCGATGCTAGGTAAACCTCCGCCAGGGAAAAGGCTGCAGGGAGCTGAGCCTGTAACAGGCACCAGTAGGGCCCGACAGCAGAGTCCTTGCATGTGCCCTGTCCAGGGGAAAAGCTCCCCCGGGATTTGCACTGGCCAGGAGAAGCCGTAGGTTGCCTTAATTCCAGCACTCAGGGGACCGTCTGCTTTGAGCAGGGAGTTGGACTGAGCCAGGAACTGGTTAAAACTGCTTTTTTTCCTGAATCAGAATTGAACCTGATCTGCTCGTTCCACTGAATTTGAGCAGGGGCCAAACTGAACCAGAATAACTTGAGCCGCAGCCGGATTCAACCTGGAAGAAACCCAAAATCCTGGCCTGACTCCCCAGCCCTCCCACGCTGCTTCCTCGCACATGCCACACGCGTGGCCGGGACTGCGCGGTCCCAGCGGCAGGTCCCCTTCGGTCCAAAGCAGCGAGGTTTAGCTTTGTGCAAATCCACAAAGAGCGAATCCAGGCTCTCCATCCTCCCCGGCTGACTCCGCGGGGCTGAGCATATCCAACATAAATACATTAGAGAATTAATGCCTTCTGCTCATCGGCTTTATCCTTGCCAATTAATAACAGTCCAGCAGAACTCACCCGCACAGAGACAATTATTATCTCGCTGTCCAGGATTCGGAGCTGAGCTCTAGTGTAACCCCAGGGAAAAAAATGCCTCACATTCGCTCTCTAGGAGGAGCTCCAACTCTGCTGTTCCTCACTGCACAAGGATGGCAGCCTGCTCGGCTCCTCACAGCACTCCCGGGAGGGGATTTCTGTCTCCAAGTGGCTTTTCAAACCATCCTCAGCCCTCATATGTGGTCCACTAGATGGGTCTCTCCAGGTGCATTGGGCCACATAGGGAAAGGGAGTCCTTTGCACCCCACGCCGCAGCCTCGGCGAGCCGCCTCTTGCTGCAGCACCGTCTCCTGTACCCAAACAGCCTTGAAAAGAGGTTGTCCAGTCCTGCCTGTGCTGATACCCGAGTGGCCTGGGACTGGGAGAAAGTTGAGTTTTCCCAGCCAAAGAAAAGCTGAATTTTCCCAGCCTTGCGTGTCAGCCCCTGGTACAAGCGGTGGGATGCAGGCATCTCCAGATGTTTGCAGGAGCGAGTAAGAGCGGGGATAAATGGTTGGTTGGGAGGTTGGTTTTGCATGCTCCGTCTGTGCTCGTGCTGGGCACCAGCCCAGTGCTGGGCTGCCAGACTCAGACAAGACGTTGCCTTCCGCCCCCTTCATCCTCAGCAGGACACATGATGCTAATGGTCCCTCTTGGCCTTAGCACCGCTTGGCAGGCCCCTGCTCATCAGGTCCTCCCTCAGCTCCTGGCCGGGGCAAACTGCATTGCTGGCAGCACGCAGCCCTACTGCCCCAGGTCCTGCAGGCTTGGACTGGGGCTGAGCTGCTGTCCAGCATCAAATTGCCAGTGATATCCCAGAGTCTGATGGCCCTTGATGGCCCTGTAAGGCTGTTGTCCCATGGCGGTCCGCTGGGGACAGGGACTACACCCTCACTGCCCATCTCAGCAAGTCACAGGCTGGGAAGGGAAGCCAGGAGCTTTGCGAGCAGGTACAAATCCTCTCCCAGAATAGGGAAGCAGCCCAGTCATCCATGTCCTGCCCAGCCCGGTGCTTCCCTGAACCCCCAGACAGAGGTTTCACAACCATTCACTATTTTCTGTCAGTTCAGCGACTAAACTGCCTCACGGAGGACCAGACCTGGCACAAGGGAAGCAGCAAGCAGAGGTCTCGGCCGTCGGTGAGATGCCACCCCAGGTGGGAGAGGCCCTTGTCCTGCACTGCCTCCCCGCAGAGCCGGCAGCAGCCACCAGGCTCCTGCCTTGGCCACTGCTCCACGGGATGGATCCAGCCCTGCTCCCTCCACTGACCCGGGGGGACCAATTCCCCGGCATGGTTCCCTGTCACGGTACACCCACGTACATTCAAGAAGCAGAAATAATGTATTGCCTTCTAGCTAAGGATCAAAAAGCGTGGCTTTGTGTCTACTACTGCTGGGGGTTTAAATGCTGTGCCCAGCTGTAGCCAGCTGTGCCCAGTGCTGTGGGGACAACACACCTGGGCACTGCCCCTCACCTCCAGGCCCTCCCCTCCAGACCAGGTCTGATATTTCAGCTGGGTGCGGGTAAAGGGTCTGCAAACGCATGTGAGCAGGTGAAGGCAGTGTGAGTAGCTCTACCCAGGCAAAGCCTCCTGCAGACCTTCCCTTGACATAAAACTTAGAAGTGCCGTCAGTCAGGGTGAAACGCTGTCAGCTGGGGCGGTGAAGCGTGACGAATAAAGGGTCTTTGTCCTACAGAGATGTTTGGCTCGTCTCCAGTCACTGTGGTGATCACGTCTGAGGCTGACACTTGGGATATCGATGCCTCCTCTTGTCTGGGCTGTGGACAGTTTGTGGATTGGGACAGGATGCCAGACCTGGAGCAACAAGCAAATATCCCCAGAGACATCCTCACCAAGCCCAAAAAAGAGCTGAAGAAGCTGGCAAGAGAAGGCTACTGGGCGACGAGCCGTGCACTGAGAGCTCGGGTTTACCACCAGCTCATCCAGCAGGTCACCTGCCGGCTCGTGACTCCAGATGCTCTAGTCTACACAGATGTAGCGAATCGGCTCTTTGGGAAGCAGAGTGTGAGCTCCCATCCTTTGCCAGACTTCCTTGAAGGATGCTCCATGCCCACGTACTGCCTAACCGTGGAAGGGGTCACTGCGTTGAAGAAGATCCTCATCTGCATTGACAACCTTTTCCCCGACATAACCTACAGCCCAATCCTCCCCTCTCTGGTGGCTCTGTTGCTGCACTACAGTGAAGAGGAAGCTCAATGTTTTGAGAACATCTCTCGCCTCATCGCCAGCAATGCCCCCCACACCAGCTACATTGACCAATCTTTCCTGGCCCACCAAGCCTCCTGCATGACTTTTGGGGATCTGGCCAACAAGCATTGCCCAGCAGCTCACAGACTGATAGCTAGCACGTCCGAGAATGTTTTTGAGGTCTACTCCGAATGGCTATCGTGGCTCTTCCATGACCTCCCCTTCAATTACGTCATCCGCATATTTGACGTCTACCTGCTGGAGGGGCAGAAGGTCCTCTACCGCATTGCTCTGGCCTTGCTGAAGCAGTACAGGCTCTCGGTGACCTCCACTGAGCTGGAGGGAATTGACATCAAGACAGATCTGCAAGCTTTCGTGCAGAACATTGGCGAGCACGTGACTGTCGACAAACTCTTAGAGAGAGCGTTTGGCATCAGGCTGTTCTCCCGCAAGGAAATCTGGCTTCTCCAGATGGCCAACAGGAAGGCGTTAATGGAGAGAGGCATGACCATGGTGCAGAGCAGGTAAGAGGGCCTATCTGTCTGCCAGCATAGGCAGATGATGCTCTTGGGGCTAAGCGGCTAAATCAAGAGTTACAGTGGAGATAAACATGAGCGGAGCATCAGGGAGCTCCCTCGGCTTTGGCTATGCTAGGTGCCTTCTAGACACTTGTGTGGTTAAGGGGTACCATACTATTAGGGATAACAACGCTAAAAGAAAGCTCACAGTGCAGCAGGCACAAGGAAACCTGTTTTCTGGGGCCTGCACCCATAAAAGCCCACATGGCCCCCAGGCACCCTGGCTCGGCAGTAACAGACATCCTCCCTCATGCAGGCAGTCCTTCCACCTGGCTGTGGACATGCAGAATTTCAGCTCCAGCATTGTAACGGCGCAGGAGATGCGCATCATCTGGTCCTGGATCCCCGAGCGGTTCTCCCTCTTCCCCCCGCTGCTGCTCTTCTCCACCTCAGAAGATGGGTGCAGCTTGCAGAGGTAAAGCGCTCTCCATGGACCGGGTCGGGTTAGATTGGGTAAAGGCTGGCACACTGGTGGTGTAGAAAGGAGCCCTTGCAACACGTGGTGTTTGTAGGGTGTGTTTGAGGTCTCCTGGGGACTCTGCTGGCTGCAGCAGGGATCCCCACATCCACCTGCTGCCACTAAAGGAACAAAAAACCTTTCCCTCGAGATCACGAGCCTGGGAGTAGCCCAGCTCCTTGCCAGCACGGCCAGCAGCCTCCGCGCTGGCCCTGCTGCATCTTGCCCCCTATCCTGACGTCCCCGCGTGCCGCACTGTGCCAGGCAATCAGCTAGGCCCAGCCAGGTTGTGGTCCTCAATGCTCCTGCCCCCTCAGGGCAGCACAGAGGCAAGGGCAGGTGCTGCTCAGTGCTGTGATTCAAAACTGAGCTGAAAAACGAGTTTTCCATTGATTTCCCAATCCATGGAGCAGCAAAACTCTTCCAGTGAGCAGATGTTACCTTTGCATGACTGTTTTCAGGCAGGTAACCCAAATCTGCTCCTCATAAGGAGCATGTTAAGCTAAGAAGTAGCATGGGCAGGGCAGGCAGAGCTCAGATGTCGGGGCAGACAGTGCCTGGGTACATCCTGCAGCAGGGAGAAATCACACCCTCTGAACTCAAGTTAAGAAAGCCCAAGTGTCATCATCAATGTCCAAACCTGCAAAAGAAAGATCAGCCTCAGCGCTGGAGCTTGTCTGGCTACCCCGGAGGGCACTTCCCTTTCTCTGCTTACCCCAGTGTCCTGCTGGTTGTCACCTCCCAACTCCCCACTTTCAGCAAGTGTTCTCCCCCCTTGCCTGGATGGGACACGCGCTGCCCCAGGACTGCCCTCTGGAGCCACAGGCTGGCATAGCTGCCAGTCCTGGTGGCTCCCACCTGAAAAGCCACCACGGACGCTTCATCGGCCTTGCCCAGCATGCACAGGATGAGTGCTTGCTCCCCTCTGGCCCCGCTGACGTCCAGGTGCTGCCTGAGTTTGGGAAGCTGAGCCTAGGCAATACTTTCCTATGCCACTCCGCACAGGAGTGCACAATTGTGGGGGAGGCAATGCAAGAGGCAGCCGTGGGGCCAGCTACTCTCCACCTCGAGCCCTCAAGTGGTCTTTCACAACCCTTCCCTCCTCCCCAGCAACCCAGTCACATTCACTCCCAACTCCCTGGCAGCTGGAGTACATGATATATTCTACCTTGCAGTCTTGAGAGGGTCCTTTAATGGTCAAGACCCATTTCGTACCTTGGTGTTGCTCCCCGTGTCCCCTCGCTATCTGGGCAGGAGGGACATTTCCTCCACGGGGAAGCGATGAACATGGGAGTGGTGAGTGGCGGAGGCCAGACGTAACAGTGAATGATTCAAAGGGAGGCTGGGCACCCCTCTCTGCAGCAGGCAGGATTCATCCCTCTTCTCTCATCCTAGCCACGCTGGCGGAGAATAGGAGCGTCTGTATTGAATCGAGCCCAACTGCAGTGAAATGCTGGGGGCAGACCCAGCCCCTGCCTATCTGATGCTCCTCTCTAGTGCAGGTGCTGTTTTAGCTCTGTCAAACCCCACTCAAAGAGCACTTTCAGATCAGTCTGCCAAGTCCATGGTGTCTCCACATCAGCATAAAAGGCCACCCAGAGCTCTTGAAGCAGGAGCAGGGGCTGATCCTGGCACCCAGGACCACAGGGCACCATGCAACGGCCCTGTGACATCCACTGCCACAGCCATGGAGCAATGAGCACAGAAGCAAGCAGAAATGTCCCTGCAATGCTCAGTGTCAGGGCATTTCTCTATTTAAAGCACTCACTGGTGAGCTGGGAAAAGACGCTCGGACTGTCTGGGAACTGGACGCTGCCTGTGCCACTGCACATCCCTGGTTCTCAGGGTGGATTCGATGATTGGGCTGGTGGGACAGTAGTCCTCTAATAGCACCAAGAATGTGCCCCGCTAGCCCATGAGAGAGAAGCGGCTGCCCCATGGCAAGGTGTCCCTGCCACATCCTGGCCAAACACAGCCATATTCTCCTGCGTTGCCTTCCAGGAGGCAGCAACGGGGCACAGAGCCCAGGCGCTTGGAGGGTGGGAGTCAGGCAGGGTCCTGGGTTCCCAGCAGTTAAGAAATGCATCCAGATTGAAAGAAAGCTTGCTTGATAAACTCCCCCCATCAAGTATCCCCACCCCAGCCCGGTGCAGAGGGTAGGACAGGAGGATTTTATGTTTGGATTTATCTGAGAAATTACCAGCTTCACCGAGCAAAAATGATGACTTGAGAAGGCCCATAATAAGCTGACTCCCCCACTTACTGCACAAACACCAGAGCTGCCCGAGCTAAATGATTAAGTGTTTCTGCCACTATACTTTTACGAGCTCACTCAGGCAGACTGCTCAACATAACAATCATCCCAGAAAAGCAGCAACTGGTCTTAGCTATCCTTTACAGCTTCATGTCACACACAGCGTGCAAAACAGGTTATTTCAATCCCTAACCAAAGAGCACCAACTTTCTCCCCACCAGTTTAAGCTAGACTGGAGGATTTCCACTCCAGATAAGGGCGGCCCTGGGTTGAAAATGCCCTGCAACACAGATCCTGCACCCTCTGGTACCCCAGCCTGGGCTGCGGGGAACGCTGCTCGAGCCCGGGGGATGCATCACTGGGAAAGAGAGAGCTGGTCCTATGCAGAAGTGAATAGGAGATCCCCCATCCCCTGTCCATGGCCAGCGGAAGATGCATTGCCAGCCTGCCTGGGGTTGTGATCCTCCCCACTACGTGATGGAGCAGCTCATACTTGGGCCACTAAGCACAAATGAGCCCAATCGGGTGACAAATTCCCTGTGTCACACCATTAGCATAGCCAAGGCCACTACTGATGCTGCCAGGAAGACAGCAGACTCAGACATGCCTGGACACAGACAAGTCCTCCGTGTCACCTTGGTCACAGGCTGATGCCCGGCAGGCCGTGCTTCTACCAAGCCGAGTTAGAAATGCTGCCGCCACGTCTGCGAGGCAGCGATTCCCACTCCAGGAGCACCTCGCGATGCTTTGGCCCGACCGACTCTTGGCAACCCTCAGCATTTCCTGCACTCAATTTCTAATTGCAAACAGTGCCAGATCCCCACACAGATCCCTCTGCAGATCCCCATCCCTGCAGCCACCCCACCGGACAGACTGATGAAATCACGTGGGCAAGGGTAGGCGCTAGGCAACACTCACTTTCCTTGCAGAACTTTGCCCATACAGTCACTGCTAATTCACACCTCTCCTACAGTGGACATTTCACGGCCACAGGAGTTGTTTTAACCCCTGTGAGAGCTCTTTCCTTCCCTTATGCCTGCCCAACCAGCACCTAGCTCCAGGCAAACCTGACTGCTTGGTTTTCTCCATATCTGAAGGACATATAAGCCATCTATAGGCTATTTTGTGATGGGCCCCTGGCCCCAGCTCCAGGTGAGGAGCTTGCCGAACGCCTGGGCTCCGCGCAACGTGCTGCGCTGGTCTCAGAGTCGCACCTACTCAGTCTCCTTGCTCATCTCCGCAGGTTTTACTCGTGCTGTGAAGGTTATGAACCGACGGTGCTGCTCATAAAAACAACAGAGCAGGAAGTAAGTATTTCCCAAGCAGAGAAGGGGGCTGGGAGCGTGGGTGCCAGCACGGGGAAGGGATGCCTGTCCCCATCAGCACTTCTTGGAGCAGCGGCAGAGCGGCCGAGGTCCTCCTCCCGCCCACGCTGCCGCTCTGTCCGCCCCAGAGTCTGCCTCAGTTTCTAGGAGACACCAAAACACACACACAGCCACAGTGCGTGTTCACGCTGGCTTCCTGACGGCCCTTAGAGCCCAACCGTAAATCCAGCCAGCTCCAGACGACAGAAGCCCCGTGTGCAGCAGCCAGCGCAGCGGCAGAAGGGGAACAGGCAGCTCGACTGCTTTTGCAAGGGGACACCAGCCCACTCCCAAACTCTGCTGCACCCAGGGCACACAGTAGCACACCTAAAGGGCACTAATGGGGCTAAGCAGAGGGAGGACAGAGAGATGGAGAAAGGCTATGAGAGATACTTTCTTTGCTGCAAATATAGATTAGAGCCTAAAGTCTTTACTCAGCAGACTTGCCTGAAG
>NW_027182662.1:0-26000 GCF_040807025.1 Struthio camelus
GAGCCCCAAACTTGCTGTAGCCCCGCATGTGCTTTGGCATGCCCTTGGCCACCCCACTCCATTTTTGTCTCCATGCTTTGTCCTTCTCCTAACCCTAACCCTAACGCTAATGGCAGATCGGAGGTGGGGCCGGAAGCGGAACCGACGGAGGGCTTCCCCGCGCGCTATATTGGAGCAAACTTGCTGTAGCCCCGCATGTGCTTTGGCATGCCCTTGGCCACCCCACTCCATTTTTGTCTCCATGCTTTGTCCTTCTCCTAACCCTATAACCCTAACGCTAATGGCAATCGGAGGTGGGGCCGGAAGCGGAACCGACGGAGGGCTTCACAGAGCTGGAAGGAGAAGTTGGCGTGGGAGCAAGCTTGCTGTAGCCCCGCATGTGCTTTGGCATGCCCTTGGCCACCCCACTCCATTTTTGTCTCCACGCTTTGTCCTTCTCCTAACCCTAACCCTAACCCTAACCCTAACGCTAATGGCAATCGGAGGTGGGGCCGGAAGCGGAACCGACGGAGGGCTTCACAGAGCTGGAAGGAGAAGTTGGCGTGGGAGCAAGCTTGCTGTAGCCCCGCATGTGCTTTGGCATGCCCTTGGCCACCCCACTCCATTTTTGTCTCCACGCTTTGTCCTTCTCCTAACCCTAACCCTAACCCTAACCCTAACGCTAATGGCAATCGGAGGTGGGGCCGGAAGCGGAACCGACGGAGGGCTTCACAGAGCTGGAAGGAGAAGTTACACCGCGCGCTATATGGGAGCAAGCTTGCTGTAGCCCCGCATGTGCTTTGGCATGCCCTTGGCCACCCCACTCCATTTTTGTCTCCACGCTTTGTCCTTCTCCCAAACCCTAACCCTAACCCTACCCTAACGCTAATGGCAATCGGAGGTGGGGCCGGAAGCGGAACCGACGGAGGGCTTCACAGAGCTGGAAGGAGAAGTTGGCGTGGGAGCAAGCTTGCTGTAGCCCCGCATGTGCTTTGGCATGCCCTTGGCCACCCCACTCCATTTTTGTCTCCACGCTTTGTCCTTCTCCTAACCCTAACCCTAACCCTAACCCTAACGCTAATGGCAATCGGAGGTGGGGCCGGAAGCGGAACCGACGGAGGGCTTCACAGAGCTGGAAGGAGAAGTTGGCGTGGGAGCAAGCTTGCTGTAGCCCCGCATGTGCTTTGGCATGCCCTTGGCCACCCCACTCCATTTTTGTCTCCACGCTTTGTCCTTCTCCTAACCCTAACCCTAACCCTAACCCTAACGCTAATGGCAATCGGAGGTGGGGCCGGAAGCGGAACCGACGGAGGGCTTCACAGAGCTGGAAGGAGAAGTTGGCGTGGGAGCAAGCTTGCTGTAGCCCCGCATGTGCTTTGGCATGCCCTTGGCCACCCCACTCCATTTTTGTCTCCACGCTTTGTCCTTCTCCTAACCCTAACCCTAACCCTAACCCTAACGCTAATGGCAATCGGAGGTGGGGCCGGAAGCGGAACCGACGGAGGGCTTCACAGAGCTGGAAGGAGAAGTTGGCGTGGGAGCAAGCTTGCTGTAGCCCCGCATGTGCTTTGGCATGCCCTTGGCCACCCCACTCCATTTTTGTCTCCACGCTTTGTCCTTCTCCTAACCCTAACCCTAACCTAACGCTAATGGCAATCGGAGGTGGGGCCGGAAGCGGAACCGACGGAGGGCTTCACAGAGCTGGAAGGAGAAGTTGGCGTGGGAGCAAGCTTGCTGTAGCCCCGCATGTGCTTTGGCATGCCCTTGGCCACCCCACTCCATTTTTGTCTCCACGCTTTGTCCTTCTCCTAACCCTAACCCTAACCCTAACCCTAACCCTAACCCTAACGCTAATGGCAATCGGAGGTGGGGCCGGAAGCGGAACCGACGGAGGGCTTCACAGAGCTGGAAGGAGAAGTTGGCGTGGGAGCAAGCTTGCTGTAGCCCCGCATGTGCTTTGGCATGCCCTTGGCCACCCCACTCCATTTTTGTCGCCACGCTTTGTCCTTCTCCTAACCCTAACCCTAACCCTAACCCTAACGCTAATGGCAATCGGAGGTGGGGCCGGAAGCGGAACCGACGGAGGGCTTCACAGAGCTGGAAGGAGAAGTTGGCGTGGGAGCAAGCTTGCTGTAGCCCCGCATGTGCTTTGGCATGCCCTTGGCCACCCCACTCCATTTTTGTCTCCACGCTTTGTCCTTCTCCTAACCCTAACCCTAACCCTAACCCTAACCCTAATGGCAATCGGAGGTGGGGCCGGAAGCGGAACCGACGGAGGGCTTCACAGAGCTGGAAGGAGAAGTTGGCGTGGGAGCAAGCTTGCTGTAGCCCCGCATGTGCTTTGGCATGCCCTTGGCCACCCCACTCCATTTTTGTCTCCACGCTTTGTCCTTCTCCTAACCCTAACCCTAACCCTAACCCTAACCCTAATGGCAATCGGAGGTGGGGCCGGAAGCGGAACCGACGGAGGGCTTCACAGAGGTGGAAGGAGAAGTTGGCGTGGGAGCAAGCTTGCTGTAGCCCCGCATGTGCTTTGGCATGCCCTTGGCCACCCCACTCCATTTTTGTCTCCACGCTTTGTCCTTCTCCTAACCCTAACCCTAACGCTAATGTCTATCTAATGTGGGGCCGGAAGCAGAACCGACGGAGGGCTTCACAGAGCTGGAAGGAGAAGTTGGCGTGGGAGCAAGCTTGCTGTAGCCCCGCATGTGCTTTGGCATGCCCTTGGCCACCCCACTCCATTTTTGTCTCCACGCTTTGTCCTTCTCCTAACCCTAACCCTAACCCTAACGCTAATGGCAATCGGAGGTGGGGCCGGAAGCGGAAGCGACGGAGGGCTTCACAGAGCTGGAAGGAGAAGTTGGCGTGGGAGCAAGCTTGCTGTAGCCCCGCATGTGCTTTGGCATGCCCTTGGCCACCCCACTCCATTTTTGTCTCCACGCTTTGTCCTTCTCCTAACCCTAACCCTAACCCTAACCCTAACGCTAATGGCAATCGGAGGTGGGTCCGGAAACGGAACCGACCGAGGGCTTCACAGAGCTGGAAGGAGAAGTTGGCATGGGAGCAAGCTTGCTGTAGCCCCGCATGTGCTTTGGCATGCCCTTGGCCACCCCACTCTATTTTTGTCTCCACGCTTTGTCCTTCTCCTAACCCTAACCCTAACCCTAACCCTAACCCTAACGCTAATGGCAATCGGAGGTGGGGCCGGAAGCAGAACCGACGGAGGGCTTCACAGAGCTGGAAGGAGAAGTTGGCGTGGGAGCAAGCTTGCTGTAGCCCCGCATGTGCTTTGGCATGCCCTTGGCCACCCCGCTCCATTTTTGTCTCCACGCTTTGTCCTTCTCCTAACCCTAACCCTAACCCTAACCCTAATGGCAATCGGAGGTGGGGCCGGAAGCGGAACCGACGGAGGGCTTCACAGAGCTGGAAGGAGAAGTTGGCGTGGGAGCAAGCTTGCTGTAGCCCCGCATGTGCTTTGGCATGCCCTTGGCCACCCCACTCCATTTTTGTCTCCACGCTTTGTCCTTCTCCTAACCCTAACCCTAACCCTAACCCTAACCCTAACGCTAATGGCAATCGGAGGTGGGGCCGGAAGCGGAACCGACGGAGGGCTTCACAGAGCTGGAAGGAGAAGTTGGCGTGGGAGCAAGCTTGCTGTAGCCCCGCATGTGCTTTGGCATGCCCTTGGCCACCCCACTCCATTTTTGTCTCCATGCTTTGTCCTTCTCCTAACCCTAACCCTAACGCTAATGGCAATCGGAGGTGGGGCCGGAAGCGGAACCGACGGAGGGCTTCACAGAGCTGGAAGGAGAAGTTGGCGTGGGAGCAAGCTTGCTGTAGCCCCGCATGTGCTTTGGCATGCCCTTGGCCACCCCACTCCATTTTTGTCTCCACGCTTTGTCCTTCTCCTAACCCTAACCCTAACCCTAACGCTAATGGCAATCGGAGGTGGGGCCGGAAGCGGAACCGACGGAGGGCTTCACAGAGCTGGAAGGAGAAGTTGGCGTGGGAGCAAGCTTGCTGTAGCCCCGCATGTGCTTTGGCATGCCCTTGGCCACCCCACTCCATTTTTGTCTCCACGCTTTGTCCTTCTCCTAACCCTAACCCTAACCCTAACCCTAACGCTAATGGCAATCGGAGGTGGGGCCGGAAGCGGAACCGACGGAGGGCTTCACAGAGCTGGAAGGAGAAGTTGGCGTGGGAGCAAGCTTGCTGTAGCCCCGCATGTGCTTTGGCATGCCCTTGGCCACCCCACTCCATTTTTGTCTCCACGCTTTGTCCTTCTCCTAACCCTAACCCTAACCCTAAC
Organism: Struthio camelus; assembly: GCF_040807025.1. Classification (NCBI taxonomy): domain Eukaryota; kingdom Metazoa; phylum Chordata; class Aves; order Struthioniformes; family Struthionidae; genus Struthio; species Struthio camelus. The sequence goes on from NW_027182662.1 coordinate 4,289, forward strand.
CCTAACGCTAATGGCAATCGGAGGTGGGGCCGGAAGCGGAACCGACGGAGGGCTTCACAGAGCTGGAAGGAGAAGTTGGCGTGGGAGCAAGCTTGCTGTAGCCCCGCATGTGCTTTGGCATGCCCTTGGCCACCCCACTCCATTTTTGTCTCCACGCTTTGTCCTTCTCCTAACCCTAACCCTAACCCTAACCCTAACGCTAATGGCAATCGGAGGTGGGGCCGGAAGCGGAACCGACGGAGGGCTTCACAGAGCTGGAAGGAGAAGTTGGCGTGGGAGCAAGCTTGCTGTAGCCCCGCATGTGCTTTGGCATGCCCTTGGCCACCCCACTCCATTTTTGTCTCCACGCTTTGTCCTTCTCCTAACCCTAACCCTAACCCTAACCCTAACCCTAACGCTAATGGCAATCGGAGGTGGGGCCGGAAGCGGAACCGACGGAGGGCTTCACAGAGCTGGAAGGAGAAGTTGGCGTGGGAGCAAGCTTGCTGTAGCCCCGCATGTGCTTTGGCATGCCCTTGGCCACCCCACTCCATTTTTGTCTCCACGCTTTGTCCTTCTCCTAACCCTAACCCTAACCCTAACCCTAACCCTAATGGCAATCGGAGGTGGGGCCGGAAGCGGAACCGACGGAGGGCTTCACAGAGCTGGAAGGAGAAGTTGGCGTGGGAGCAAGCTTGCTGTAGCCCCGCATGTGCTTTGGCATGCCCTTGGCCACCCCACTCCATTTTTGTCTCCACGCCCTCTCCTTCTCCTAACCCTAACCCTAACCCTAACCCTAACGCTAATGGCAATCGGAGGTGGGGCCGGAAGCGGAACGGACCGAGGGCTTCACAGAGCTGGAAGGAGAAGTTGGCGTGGGAGCAAGCTTGCTGTAGCCCCGCATGTGCTTTGGCATGCCCTTGGCCACCCCACTCCATTTTTGTCTCCACGCTTTGTCCTTCTCCTAACCCTAACCCTAACCCTAACCCTAACGCTAATGGCAATCGGAGGTGGGGCCGGAAGCGGAACCGACGGAGGGCTTCACAGAGCTGGAAGGAGAAGTTGGCGTGGGAGCAAGCTTGCTGTAGCCCCGCATGTGCTTTGGCATGCCCTTGGCCACCCCACTCCATTTTTGTCTCCACGCTTTGTCCTTCTCCTAACCCTAACCCTAACCCTAACCCTAACGCTAATGGCAATCGGAGGTGGGGCCGGAAGCGGAACCGACGGAGGGCTTCACAGAGCTGGAAGGAGAAGTTGGCGTGGGAGCAAGCTTGCTGTAGCCCCGCATGTGCTTTGGCATGCCCTTGGCCACCCCACTCCATTTTTGTCTCCACGCTTTGTCCTTCTCCTAACCCTAACCCTAACCCTAACCCTAACGCTAATGGCAATCGGAGGTGGGGCCGGAAGCGGAACCGACGGAGGGCTTCACAGAGCTGGAAGGAGAAGTTGGCGTGGGAGCAAGCTTGCTGTAGCCCCGCATGTGCTTTGGCATGCCCTTGGCCACCCCACTCCATTTTTGTCTCCATGCTTTGTCCTTCTCCTAACCCTAACCCTAACCCTAATGGCAATCGGAGGTGGGGCCGGAAGCGGAACCGACGGAGGGCTTCACAGAGCTGGAAGGAGAAGTTGGCGTGGGAGCAAGCTTGCTGTAGCCCCGCATGTGCTTTGGCATGCCCTTGGCCACCCCACTCCATTTTTGTCTCCACGCTTTGTCCTTCTCCTAACCCTAACCCTAACCCTAACCCTAACCCTAATGGCAATCGGAGGTGGGGCCGGAAGCGGAACCGACGGAGGGCTTCACAGAGCTGGAAGGAGAAGTTGGCGTGGGAGCAAGCTTGCTGTAGCCCCGCATGTGCTTTGGCATGCCCTTGGCCACCCCACTCCATTTTTGTCTCCACGCTTTGTCCTTCTCCTAACCCTAACCCTAACCCTAACCCTAACGCTAATGGCAATCGGACGTGGGTCCGGAAGCGGAACGGACCGAGGGCTTCACAGAGCTGGAAGGAGAAGTTGGCGTGGGAGCAAGCTTGCTGTAGCCCCGCATGTGCTTTGGCATGCCCTTGGCCACCCCACTCCATTTTTGTCTCCACGCTTTGTCCTTCTCCTAACCCTAACCCTAACCCTAACCCTAACGCTAATGGCAATCGGAGGTGGGGCCGGAAGCGGAACCGACGGAGGGCTTCACAGAGCTGGAAGGAGAAGTTGGCGTGGGAGCAAGCTTGCTGTAGCCCCGCATGTGCTTTGGCATGCCCTTGGCCACCCCACTCCATTTTTGTCTCCACGCTTTGTCCTTCTCCTAACCCTAACCCTAACCCTAACCCTAACGCTAATGGCAATCGGAGGTGGGGCCGGAAGCGGAACCGACGGAGGGCTTCACAGAGCTGGAAGGAGAAGTTGGCGTGGGAGCAAGCTTGCTGTAGCCCCGCATGTGCTTTGGCATGCCCTTGGCCACCCCACTCCATTTTTGTCTCCACGCTTTGTCCTTCTCCTAACCCTAACCCTAACCCTAACCCTAACCCTAATGGCAATCGGAGGTGGGGCCGGAAGCGGAACCGACGGAGGGCTTCACAGAGCTGGAAGGAGAAGTTGGCGTGGGAGCAAGCTTGCTGTAGCCCCGCATGTGCTTTGGCATGCCCTTGGCCACCCCACTCCATTTTTGTCTCCACGCTTTGTCCTTCTCCTAACCCTAACCCTAACCCTAACCCTAACGCTAATGGCAATCGGAGGTGGGGCCGGAAGCGGAACCAACGGAGGGCTTCACAGAGCTGGAAGGAGAAGTTGGCGTGGGAGCAAGCTTGCTGTAGCCCCGCATGTGCTTTGGCATGCCCTTGGCCACCCCACTCCATTTTTGTCTCCACGCTTTGTCCTTCTCCTAACCCTAACCCTAACCCTAACGCTAATGGCAATCGGAGGTGGGGCCGGAAGCGGAACCAACGGAGGGCTTCACAGAGCTGGAAGGAGAAGTTGGCGTGGGAGCAAGCTTGCTGTAGCCCCGCATGTGCTTTGGCATGCCCTTGGCCACCCCACTCCATTTTTGTCTCCACGCTTTGTCCTTCTCCTAACCCTAACCCTAACCCTAACCCTAACGCTAATGGCAATCGGAGGTGGGGCCGGAAGCGGAACCAACGGAGGGCTTCACAGAGCTGGAAGGAGAAGTTGGCGTGGGAGCAAGCTTGCTGTAGCCCCGCATGTGCTTTGGCATGCCCTTGGCCACCCCACTCCATTTTTGTCTCCACGCTTTGTCCTTCTCCTAACCCTAACCCTAACCCTAACGCTAATGGCAATCGGAGGTGGGGCCGGAAGCGGAACCAACGGAGGGCTTCACAGAGCTGGAAGGAGAAGTTGGCGTGGGAGCAAGCTTGCTGTAGCCCCGCATGTGCTTTGGCATGCCCTTGGCCACCCCACTCCATTTTTGTCTCCACGCTTTGTCCTTCTCCTAACCCTAACCCTAACCCTAACCCTAACGCTAATGGCAATCGGAGGTGGGGCCGGAAGCGGAACCAACGGAGGGCTTCACAGAGCTGGAAGGAGAAGTTGGCGTGGGAGCAAGCTTGCTGTAGCCCCGCATGTGCTTTGGCATGCCCTTGGCCACCCCACTCCATTTTTGTCTCCACGCTTTGTCCTTCTCCTAACCCTAACCCTAACCCTAACGCTAATGGCAATCGGAGGTGGGGCCGGAAGCGGAACCAACGGAGGGCTTCACAGAGCTGGAAGGAGAAGTTGGCGTGGGAGCAAGCTTGCTGTAGCCCCGCATGTGCTTTGGCATGCCCTTGGCCACCCCACTCCATTTTTGTCTCCACGCTTTGTCCTTCTCCTAACCCTAACCCTAACCCTAACCCTAACGCTAATGGCAATCGGAGGTGGGGCCGGAAGCGGAACCAACGGAGGGCTTCACAGAGCTGGAAGGAGAAGTTGGCGTGGGAGCAAGCTTGCTGTAGCCCCGCATGTGCTTTGGCATGCCCTTGGCCACCCCACTCCATTTTTGTCTCCACGCTTTGTCCTTCTCCTAACCCTAACCCTAACCCTAACGCTAATGGCAATCGGAGGTGGGGCCGGAAGCGGAACCGACGGAGGGCTTCACAGAGCTGGAAGGAGAAGTTGGCGTGGGAGCAAGCTTGCTGTAGCCCCGCATGTGCTTTGGCATGCCCTTGGCCACCCCACTCCATTTTTGTCTCCACGCTTTGTCCTTCTCCTAACCCTAACCCTAACCCTAACCCTAACCCTAACCCTAATGGCAATCGGAGGTGGGGCTGGAAGCGGAACCGACGGAGGGCTTCACAGAGCTGGAAGGAGAAGTTGGCGTGGGAGCAAGCTTGCTGTAGCCCCGCATGTGCTTTGGCATGCCCTTGGCCACCCCACTCCATTTTTGTCTCCACGCTTTGTCCTTCTCCTAACCCTAACCCTAACCCTAACCCTAACGCTAATGGCAATCGGAGGTGGGGCCGGAAGCGGAACCGACGGAGGGCTTCACAGAGGTGGAAGGAGAAGTTGGCGTGGGAGCAAGCTTGCTGTAGCCCCGCATGTGCTTTGGCATGCCCTTGGCCACCCCACTCCATTTTTGTCTCCACGCTTTGTCCTTCTCCTAACCCTAACCCTAACCCTAACCCTAACCCTAACCCTAATGGCAATCGGAGGTGGGGCCGGAAGCGGAACCGACGGAGGGCTTCACAGAGCTGGAAGGAGAAGTTGGCGTGGGAGCAAGCTTGCTGTAGCCCCGCATGTGCTTTGGCATGCCCTTGGCCACCCCACTCCATTTTTGTCTCCACGCTTTGTCCTTCTCCTAACCCTAACCCTAACCCTAACCCTAACGCTAATGGCAATCGGAGGTGGGGCCGGAAGCGGAACCGACGGAGGGCTTCACAGAGCTGGAAGGAGAAGTTGGCGTGGGAGCAAGCTTGCTGTAGCCCCGCATGTGCTTTGGCATGCCCTTGGCCACCCCACTCCATTTTTGTCTCCACGCTTTGTCCTTCTCCTAACCCTAACCCTAACCCTAACCCTAACGCTAATGGCAATCGGAGGTGGGGCCGGAAGCGGAACCGACGGAGGGCTTCACAGAGCTGGAAGGAGAAGTTGGCGTGGGAGCAAGCTTGCTGTAGCCCCGCATGTGCTTTGGCATGCCCTTGGCCACCCCACTCCATTTTTGTCTCCACGCTTTGTCCTTCTCCTAACCCTAACCCTAACCCTAACCCTAACGCTAATGGCAATCGGAGGTGGGGCCGGAAGCGGAACCGACGGAGGGCTTCACAGAGCTGGAAGGAGAAGTTGGCGTGGGAGCAAGCTTGCTGTAGCCCCGCATGTGCTTTGGCATGCCCTTGGCCACCCCACTCCATTTTTGTCTCCATGCTTTGTCCTTCTCCTAACCCTAACCCTAACGCTAATGGCAATCGGAGGTGGGGCCGGAAGCGGAACCGACGGAGGGCTTCACAGAGCTGGAAGGAGAAGTTGGCGTGGGAGCAAGCTTGCTGTAGCCCCGCATGTGCTTTGGCATGCCCTTGGCCACCCCACTCCATTTTTGTCTCCACGCTTTGTCCTTCTCCTAACCCTAACCCTAACCCTAACCCTAACGCTAATGGCAATCGGAGGTGGGGCCGGAAGCGGAACCGACGGAGGGCTTCACAGAGCTGGAAGGAGAAGTTGGCGTGGGAGCAAGCTTGCTGTAGCCCCGCATGTGCTTTGGCATGCCCTTGGCCACCCCACTCCATTTTTGTCTCCACGCTTTGTCCTTCTCCTAACCCTAACCCTAACCCTAACCCTAACGCTAATGGCAATCGGAGGTGGGGCCGGAAGCGGAACGGACCGAGGGCTTCACAGAGCTGGAAGGAGAAGTTGGCGTGGGAGCAAGCTTGCTGTAGCCCCGCATGTGCTTTGGCATGCCCTTGGCCACCCCACTCCATTTTTGTCTCCACGCCCTCTCCTTCTCCTAACCCTAACCCTAACCCTAACCCTAACCCTAACCCTAATGGCAATCGGAGGTGGGGCCGGAAGCGGAACCGACGGAGGGCTTCACAGAGCTGGAAGGAGAAGTTGGCGTGGGAGCAAGCTTGCTGTAGTCCCGCATGTGCTTTGGCATGCCCTTGGCCACCCCACTCCATTTTTGTCTCCACGCTTTGTCCTTCTCCTAACCCTAACCCTAACCCTAACCCTAACGCTAATGGCAATCGGAGGTGGGGCCGGAAGCGGAACCGACCGAGGGCTTCACAGAGCTGGAAGGAGAAGTTGGCGTGGGAGCAAGCTTGCTGTAGCCCCGCATGTGCTTTGGCATGCCCTTGGCCACCCCACTCCATTTTTGTCTCCATGCTTTGTCCTTCTCCTAACCCTAACCCTAACCCTAACCCTAACCCTAATGGCAATCGGAGGTGGGGCCGGAAGCGGAACCGACGGAGGGCTTCACAGAGCTGGAAGGAGAAGTTGGCGTGGGAGCAAGCTTGCTGTAGCCCCGCATGTGCTTTGGCATGCCCTTGGCCACCCCACTCCATTTTTGTCTCCACGCTTTGTCCTTCTCCTAACCCTAACCCTAACCCTAACCCTAACGCTAATGGCAATCGGAGGTGGGGCCGGAAGCGGAACGGACCGAGGGCTTCACAGAGCTGGAAGGAGAAGTTGGCGTGGGAGCAAGCTTGCTGTAGCCCCGCATGTGCTTTGGCATGCCCTTGGCCACCCCACTCCATTTTTGTCTCCACGCTTTGTCCTTCTCCTAACCCTAACCCTAACCCTAACCCTAACGCTAATGGCAATCGGAGGTGGGGCCGGAAGCGGAACCGACGGAGGGCTTCACAGAGCTGGAAGGAGAAGTTGGCGTGGGAGCAAGCTTGCTGTAGCCCCGCATGTGCTTTGGCATGCCCTTGGCCACCCCACTCCATTTTTGTCTCCATGCTTTGTCCTTCTCCTAACCCTAACCCTAACGCTAATGGCAATCGGAGGTGGGGCCGGAAGCGGAACCGACGGAGGGCTTCACAGAGCTGGAAGGAGAAGTTGGCGTGGGAGCAAGCTTGCTGTAGCCCCGCATGTGCTTTGGCATGCCCTTGGCCACCCCACTCCATTTTTGTCTCCACGCTTTGTCCTTCTCCTAACCCTAACCCTAACCCTAACCCTAACGCTAATGGCAATCGGAGGTGGGGCCGGAAGCGCAACCGACGGAGGGCTTCACAGAGCTGGAAGGAGAAGTTGGCGTGGGAGCAAGCTTGCTGTAGCCCCGCATGTGCTTTGGCATGCCCTTGGCCACCCCACTCCATTTTTGTCTCCACGCCCTCTCCTTCTCCTAACCCTAACCCTAACCCTAACCCTAACGCTAATGGCAATCGGAGGTGGGGCCGGAAGCGGAACGGACCGAGGGCTTCACAGAGCTGGAAGGAGAAGTTGGCGTGGGAGCAAGCTTGCTGTAGCCCCGCATGTGCTTTGGCATGCCCTTGGCCACCCCACTCCATTTTTGTCTCCACGCTTTGTCCTTCTCCTAACCCTAACCCTAACCCTAACCCTAACGCTAATGGCAATCGGAGGTGGGGCCGGAAGCGGAACCGACGGAGGGCTTCACAGAGCTGGAAGGAGAAGTTGGCGTGGGAGCAAGCTTGCTGTAGCCCCGCATGTGCTTTGGCATGCCCTTGGCCACCCCACTCCATTTTTGTCTCCACGCTTTGTCCTTCTCCTAACCCTAACCCTAACCCTAACGCTAATGGCAATCGGAGGTGGGGCCGGAAGCGGAACCGACGGAGGGCTTCACAGAGCTGGAAGGAGAAGTTGGCATGGGAGCAAGCTTGCTGTAGCCCCGCATGTGCTTTGGCATGCCCTTGGCCACCCCACTCCATTTTTGTCTCCACGCCCTCTCCTTCTCCTAACCCTAACCCTAACCCTAACCCTAACCCTAACGCTAATGGCAATCGGAGGTGGGGCCGGAAGCGGAACCGACGGAGGGCTTCACAGAGCTGGAAGGAGAAGTTGGCGTGGGAGCAAGCTTGCTGTAGCCCCGCATGTGCTTTGGCATGCCCTTGGCCACCCCACTCCATTTTTGTCTCCACGCTTTGTCCTTCTCCTAACCCTAACCCTAACCCTAACCCTAACGCTAATGGCAATCGGAGGTGGGGCCGGAAGCGGAACCGACGGAGGGCTTCACAGAGCTGGAAGGAGAAGTTGGCGTGGGAGCAAGCTTGCTGTAGCCCCGCATGTGCTTTGGCATGCCCTTGGCCACCCCACTCCATTTTTGTCTCCATGCTTTGTCCTTCTCCTAACCCTAACCCTAACCCTAACCCTAACCCTAATGGCAATCGGAGGTGGGGCCGGAAGCGGAACCGACGGAGGGCTTCACAGAGCTGGAAGGAGAAGTTGGCGTGGGAGCAAGCTTGCTGTAGCCCCGCATGTGCTTTGGCATGCCCTTGGCCACCCCACTCCATTTTTGTCTCCACGCTTTGTCCTTCTCCTAACCCTAACCCTAACCCTAACCCTAACGCTAATGGCAATCGGAGGTGGGGCCGGAAGCGGAACGGACCGAGGGCTTCACAGAGCTGGAAGGAGAAGTTGGCGTGGGAGCAAGCTTGCTGTAGCCCCGCATGTGCTTTGGCATGCCCTTGGCCACCCCACTCCATTTTTGTCTCCACGCTTTGTCCTTCTCCTAACCCTAACCCTAACCCTAACCCTAACCCTAACGCTAATGGCAATCGGAGGTGGGGCTGGAAGCGGAACCGACGGAGGGCTTCACAGAGCTGGAAGGAGAAGTTGGCGTGGGAGCAAGCTTGCTGTAGCCCCGCATGTGCTTTGGCATGCCCTTGGCCACCCCACTCCATTTTTGTCTCCACGCTTTGTCCTTCTCCTAACCCTAAACCTAACCCTAACCCTAACCCTAATGGCAATCGGAGGTGGGGCCGGAAGCGGAACCGACGGAGGGCTTCACAGAGCTGGAAGGAGAAGTTGGCGTGGGAGCAAGCTTGCTGTAGCCCCGCATGTGCTTTGGCATGCCCTTGGCCACCCCACTCCATTTTTGTCTCCACGCTTTGTCCTTCTCCTAACCCTAACCCTAACCCTAACGCTAATGGCAATCGGAGGTGGGGCCGGAAGCGGAACCGACGGAGGGCTTCACAGAGCTGGAAGGAGAAGTTGGCGTGGGAGCAAGCTTGCTGTAGCCCCGCATGTGCTTTGGCATGCCCTTGGCCACCCCACTCCATTTTTGTCTCCACGCTTTGTCCTTCTCCTAACCCTAACCCTAACCCTAACCCTAACGCTAATGGCAATCGGAGGTGGGGCCGGAAGCGGAACCGACGGAGGGCTTCACAGAGCTGGAAGGAGAAGTTGGCGTGGGAGCAAGCTTGCTGTAGCCCCGCATGTGCTTTGGCATGCCCTTGGCCACCCCACTCCATTTTTGTCTCCATGCTTTGTCCTTCTCCTAACCCTAACCCTAACCCTAACCCTAACCCTAATGGCAATCGGAGGTGGGGCCGGAAGCGGAACCGACGGAGGGCTTCACAGAGCTGGAAGGAGAAGTTGGCGTGGGAGCAAGCTTGCTGTAGCCCCGCATGTGCTTTGGCATGCCCTTGGCCACCCCACTCCATTTTTGTCTCCACGCTTTGTCCTTCTCCTAACCCTAACCCTAACCCTAACCCTAACGCTAATGGCAATCGGAGGTGGGGCCGGAAGCGGAACCAACGGAGGGCTTCACAGAGCTGGAAGGAGAAGTTGGCGTGGGAGCAAGCTTGCTGTAGCCCCGCATGTGCTTTGGCATGCCCTTGGCCACCCCACTCCATTTTTGTCTCCACGCTTTGTCCTTCTCCTAACCCTAACCCTAACCCTAACCCTAACCCTAACGCTAATGGCAATCGGAGGTGGGGCCGGAAGCGGAACCGACGGAGGGCTTCACAGAGCTGGAAGGAGAAGTTGGCGTGGGAGCAAGCTTGCTGTAGCCCCGCATGTGCTTTGGCATGCCCTTGGCCACCCCACTCCATTTTTGTCTCCACGCTTTGTCCTTCTCCTAACCCTAAACCTAACCCTAACCCTAACCCTAATGGCAATCGGAGGTGGGGCCGGAAGCGGAACCGACGGAGGGCTTCACAGAGCTGGAAGGAGAAGTTGGCGTGGGAGCAAGCTTGCTGTAGCCCCGCATGTGCTTTGGCATGCCCTTGGCCACCCCACTCCATTTTTGTCTCCACGCTTTGTCCTTCTCCTAACCCTAACCCTAACCCTAACGCTAATGGCAATCGGAGGTGGGGCCGGAAGCGGAACCAACGGAGGGCTTCACAGAGCTGGAAGGAGAAGTTGGCGTGGGAGCAAGCTTGCTGTAGCCCCGCATGTGCTTTGGCATGCCCTTGGCCACCCCACTCCATTTTTGTCTCCACGCTTTGTCCTTCTCCTAACCCTAACCCTAACCCTAACCCTAACCCTAACCCTAATGGCAATCGGAGGTGGGGCTGGAAGCGGAACCGACGGAGGGCTTCACAGAGCTGGAAGGAGAAGTTGGCGTGGGAGCAAGCTTGCTGTAGCCCCGCATGTGCTTTGGCATGCCCTTGGCCACCCCACTCCATTTTTGTCTCCACGCTTTGTCCTTCTCCTAACCCTAACCCTAACCCTAACCCTAACGCTAATGGCAATCGGAGGTGGGGCCGGAAGCGGAACCGACGGAGGGCTTCACAGAGCTGGAAGGAGAAGTTGGCGTGGGAGCAAGCTTGCTGTAGCCCCGCATGTGCTTTGGCATGCCCTTGGCCACCCCACTCCATTTTTGTCGCCACGCTTTGTCCTTCTCCTAACCCTAACCCTAACCCTAACCCTAACGCTAATGGCAATCGGAGGTGGGGCCGGAAGCGGAACCGACGGAGGGCTTCACAGAGGTGGAAGGAGAAGTTGGCGTGGGAGCAAGCTTGCTGTAGCCCCGCATGTGCTTTGGCATGCCCTTGGCCACCCCACTCCATTTTTGTCTCCACGCTTTGTCCTTCTCCTAACCCTAACCCTAACACTAACGCTAATGGCAATCGGAGGTGGGGCCGGAAGCGGAACCGACGGAGGGCTTCACAGAGCTGGAAGGAGAAGTTGGCGTGGGAGCAAGCTTGCTGTAGCCCCGCATGTGCTTTGGCATGCCCTTGGCCACCCCACTCCATTTTTGTCTCCACGCTTTGTCCTTCTCCTAACCCTAACCCTAACCCTAACCCTAACGCTAATGGCAATCGGAGGTGGGGCCGGAAGCGGAACGGACCGAGGGCTTCACAGAGCTGGAAGGAGAAGTTGGCGTGGGAGCAAGCTTGCTGTAGCCCCGCATGTGCTTTGGCATGCCCTTGGCCACCCCACTCCATTTTTGTCTCCACGCTTTGTCCTTCTCCTAACCCTAACCCTAACCCTAACCCTAACGCTAATGGCAATCGGAGGTGGGGCCGGAAGCGGAACCGACGGAGGGCTTCACAGAGCTGGAAGGAGAAGTTGGCGTGGGAGCAAGCTTGCTGTAGCCCCGCATGTGCTTTGGCATGCCCTTGGCCACCCCACTCCATTTTTGTCTCCACGCTTTGTCCTTCTCCTAACCCTAACCCTAACCCTAACCCTAATGGCAATCGGAGGTGGGGCCGGAAGCGGAACCGACGGAGGGCTTCACAGAGCTGGAAGGAGAAGTTGGCGTGGGAGCAAGCTTGCTGTAGCCCCGCATGTGCTTTGGCATGCCCTTGGCCACCCCACTCCATTTTTGTCTCCACGCCCTCTCCTTCTCCTAACCCTAACCCTAACCCTAACCCTAACCCTAACCCTAATGGCAATCGGAGGTGGGGCTGGAAGCGGAACCGACGGAGGGCTTCACAGAGCTGGAAGGAGAAGTTGGCGTGGGAGCAAGCTTGCTGTAGCCCCGCATGTGCTTTGGCATGCCCTTGGCCACCCCACTCCATTTTTGTCTCCACGCTTTGTCCTTCTCCTAACCCTAACCCTAACCCTAACCCTAACGCTAATGGCAATCGGAGGTGGGGCCAGAAGCGGAACCGACGGAGGGCTTCACAGAGCTGGAAGGAGAAGTTGGCGTGGGAGCAAGCTTGCTGTAGCCCCGCATGTGCTTTGGCATGCCCTTGGCCACCCCACTCCATTTTTGTCTCCACGCTTTGTCCTTCTCCTAACCCTAACCCTAACCCTAACCCTAACCCTAACGCTAATGGCAATCGGAGGTGGGGCCGGAAGCGGAACCGACGGAGGGCTTCACAGAGCTGGAAGGAGAAGTTGGCGTGGGAGCAAGCTTGCTGTAGCCCCGCATGTGCTTTGGCATGCCCTTGGCCACCCCACTCCATTTTTGTCTCCACGCTTTGTCCTTCTCCTAACCCTAACCCTAACCCTAACCCTAACGCTAATGGCAATCGGAGGTGGGGCCGGAAGCGGAACCAACGGAGGGCTTCACAGAGCTGGAAGGAGAAGTTGGCGTGGGAGCAAGCTTGCTGTAGCCCCGCATGTGCTTTGGCATGCCCTTGGCCACCCCACTCCATTTTTGTCTCCACGCTTTGTCCTTCTCCTAACCCTAACCCTAACCCTAACCCTAACGCTAATGGCAATCGGAGGTGGGGCCGGAAGCGGAACGGACCGAGGGCTTCACAGAGCTGGAAGGAGAAGTTGGCGTGGGAGCAAGCTTGCTGTAGCCCCGCATGTGCTTTGGCATGCCCTTGGCCACCCCACTCCATTTTTGTCTCCACGCTTTGTCCTTCTCCTAACCCTAACCCTAACCCTAACCCTAACCCTAACGCTAATGGCAATCGGAGGTGGGGCTGGAAGCGGAACCGACGGAGGGCTTCACAGAGCTGGAAGGAGAAGTTGGCGTGGGAGCAAGCTTGCTGTAGCCCCGCATGTGCTTTGGCATGCCCTTGGCCACCCCACTCCATTTTTGTCTCCACGCTTTGTCCTTCTCCTAACCCTAAACCTAACCCTAACCCTAACCCTAATGGCAATCGGAGGTGGGGCCGGAAGCGGAACCGACGGAGGGCTTCACAGAGCTGGAAGGAGAAGTTGGCGTGGGAGCAAGCTTGCTGTAGCCCCGCATGTGCTTTGGCATGCCCTTGGCCACCCCACTCCATTTTTGTCTCCACGCTTTGTCCTTCTCCTAACCCTAACCCTAACCCTAACGCTAATGGCAATCGGAGGTGGGGCCGGAAGCGGAACCGACGGAGGGCTTCACAGAGCTGGAAGGAGAAGTTGGCGTGGGAGCAAGCTTGCTGTAGCCCCGCATGTGCTTTGGCATGCCCTTGGCCACCCCACTCCATTTTTGTCTCCACGCTTTGTCCTTCTCCTAACCCTAACCCTAACCCTAACCCTAACGCTAATGGCAATCGGAGGTGGGGCCGGAAGCGGAACCGACGGAGGGCTTCACAGAGCTGGAAGGAGAAGTTGGCGTGGGAGCAAGCTTGCTGTAGCCCCGCATGTGCTTTGGCATGCCCTTGGCCACCCCACTCCATTTTTGTCTCCATGCTTTGTCCTTCTCCTAACCCTAACCCTAACCCTAACCCTAACGCTAATGGCAATCGGAGGTGGGGCCGGAAGCGGAACCGACGGAGGGCTTCACAGAGCTGGAAGGAGAAGTTGGCGTGGGAGCAAGCTTGCTGTAGCCCCGCATGTGCTTTGGCATGCCCTTGGCCACCCCACTCCATTTTTGTCTCCACGCTTTGTCCTTCTCCTAACCCTAACCCTAACCCTAACCCTAACGCTAATGGCAATCGGAGGTGGGGCCGGAAGCGGAACCAACGGAGGGCTTCACAGAGCTGGAAGGAGAAGTTGGCGTGGGAGCAAGCTTGCTGTAGCCCCGCATGTGCTTTGGCATGCCCTTGGCCACCCCACTCCATTTTTGTCTCCACGCTTTGTCCTTCTCCTAACCCTAACCCTAACCCTAACCCTAACCCTAACGCTAATGGCAATCGGAGGTGGGGCCGGAAGCGGAACCGACGGAGGGCTTCACAGAGCTGGAAGGAGAAGTTGGCGTGGGAGCAAGCTTGCTGTAGCCCCGCATGTGCTTTGGCATGCCCTTGGCCACCCCACTCCATTTTTGTCTCCACGCTTTGTCCTTCTCCTAACCCTAAACCTAACCCTAACCCTAACCCTAATGGCAATCGGAGGTGGGGCCGGAAGCGGAACCGACGGAGGGCTTCACAGAGCTGGAAGGAGAAGTTGGCGTGGGAGCAAGCTTGCTGTAGCCCCGCATGTGCTTTGGCATGCCCTTGGCCACCCCACTCCATTTTTGTCTCCACGCTTTGTCCTTCTCCTAACCCTAACCCTAACCCTAACCCTAACGCTAATGGCAATCGGAGGTGGGGCCGGAAGCGGAACCGACGGAGGGCTTCACAGAGCTGGAAGGAGAAGTTGGCGTGGGAGCAAGCTTGCTGTAGCCCCGCATGTGCTTTGGCATGCCCTTGGCCACCCCACTCCATTTTTGTCGCCACGCTTTGTCCTTCTCCTAACCCTAACCCTAACCCTAACCCTAACGCTAATGGCAATCGGAGGTGGGGCCGGAAGCGGAACCGACGGAGGGCTTCACAGAGGTGGAAGGAGAAGTTGGCGTGGGAGCAAGCTTGCTGTAGCCCCGCATGTGCTTTGGCATGCCCTTGGCCACCCCACTCCATTTTTGTCTCCACGCTTTGTCCTTCTCCTAACCCTAACCCTAACACTAACGCTAATGGCAATCGGAGGTGGGGCCGGAAGCGGAACCGACGGAGGGCTTCACAGAGCTGGAAGGAGAAGTTGGCGTGGGAGCAAGCTTGCTGTAGCCCCGCATGTGCTTTGGCATGCCCTTGGCCACCCCACTCCATTTTTGTCTCCACGCTTTGTCCTTCTCCTAACCCTAACCCTAACCCTAACCCTAACGCTAATGGCAATCGGAGGTGGGGCCGGAAGCGGAACGGACCGAGGGCTTCACAGAGCTGGAAGGAGAAGTTGGCGTGGGAGCAAGCTTGCTGTAGCCCCGCATGTGCTTTGGCATGCCCTTGGCCACCCCACTCCATTTTTGTCTCCACGCTTTGTCCTTCTCCTAACCCTAACCCTAACCCTAACCCTAACGCTAATGGCAATCGGAGGTGGGGCCGGAAGCGGAACCGACGGAGGGCTTCACAGAGCTGGAAGGAGAAGTTGGCGTGGGAGCAAGCTTGCTGTAGCCCCGCATGTGCTTTGGCATGCCCTTGGCCACCCCACTCCATTTTTGTCTCCACGCTTTGTCCTTCTCCTAACCCTAACCCTAACCCTAACCCTAATGGCAATCGGAGGTGGGGCCGGAAGCGGAACCGACGGAGGGCTTCACAGAGCTGGAAGGAGAAGTTGGCGTGGGAGCAAGCTTGCTGTAGCCCCGCATGTGCTTTGGCATGCCCTTGGCCACCCCACTCCATTTTTGTCTCCACGCCCTCTCCTTCTCCTAACCCTAACCCTAACCCTAACCCTAACCCTAACCCTAATGGCAATCGGAGGTGGGGCTGGAAGCGGAACCGACGGAGGGCTTCACAGAGCTGGAAGGAGAAGTTGGCGTGGGAGCAAGCTTGCTGTAGCCCCGCATGTGCTTTGGCATGCCCTTGGCCACCCCACTCCATTTTTGTCTCCACGCTTTGTCCTTCTCCTAACCCTAACCCTAACCCTAACCCTAACGCTAATGGCAATCGGAGGTGGGGCCAGAAGCGGAACCGACGGAGGGCTTCACAGAGCTGGAAGGAGAAGTTGGCGTGGGAGCAAGCTTGCTGTAGCCCCGCATGTGCTTTGGCATGCCCTTGGCCACCCCACTCCATTTTTGTCTCCATGCTTTGTCCTTCTCCTAACCCTAACCCTAACCCTAACCCTAACGCTAATGGCAATCGGAGGTGGGGCCGGAAGCGGAAGCGACGGAGGGCTTCACAGAGCTGGAAGGAGAAGTTGGCGTGGGAGCAAGCTTGCTGTAGCCCCGCATGTGCTTTGGCATGCCCTTGGCCACCCCACTCCATTTTTGTCTCCACGCTTTGTCCTTCTCCTAACCCTAACCCTAACCCTAACCCTAACGCTAATGGCAATCGGAGGTGGGGCCGGAAGCGGAACCAACGGAGGGCTTCACAGAGCTGGAAGGAGAAGTTGGCGTGGGAGCAAGCTTGCTGTAGCCCCGCATGTGCTTTGGCATGCCCTTGGCCACCCCACTCCATTTTTGTCTCCACGCTTTGTCCTTCTCCTAACCCTAACCCTAACCCTAACCCTAACCCTAACGCTAATGGCAATCGGAGGTGGGGCTGGAAGCGGAACCGACGGAGGGCTTCACAGAGCTGGAAGGAGAAGTTGGCGTGGGAGCAAGCTTGCTGTAGCCCCGCATGTGCTTTGGCATGCCCTTGGCCACCCCACTCCATTTTTGTCTCCACGCTTTGTCCTTCTCCTAACCCTAAACCTAACCCTAACCCTAACCCTAATGGCAATCGGAGGTGGGGCCGGAAGCGGAACCGACGGAGGGCTTCACAGAGCTGGAAGGAGAAGTTGGCGTGGGAGCAAGCTTGCTGTAGCCCCGCATGTGCTTTGGCATGCCCTTGGCCACCCCACTCCATTTTTGTCTCCACGCTTTGTCCTTCTCCTAACCCTAACCCTAACCCTAACGCTAATGGCAATCGGAGGTGGGGCCGGAAGCGGAACCGACGGAGGGCTTCACAGAGCTGGAAGGAGAAGTTGGCGTGGGAGCAAGCTTGCTGTAGCCCCGCATGTGCTTTGGCATGCCCTTGGCCACCCCACTCCATTTTTGTCTCCACGCTTTGTCCTTCTCCTAACCCTAACCCTAACCCTAACCCTAACCCTAACCCTAACGCTAATGGCAATCGGACGTGGGGCTGGAAGCGGAACCGACGGAGGGCTTCACAGAGCTGGAAGGAGAAGTTGGCGTGGGAGCAAGCTTGCTGTAGCCCCGCATGTGCTTTGGCATGCCCTTGGCCACCCCACTCCATTTTTGTCTCCACGCTTTGTCCTTCTCCTAACCCTAACCCTAACCCTAACCCTAACGCTAATGGCAATCGGAGGTGGGGCCGGAAGCGGAACCGACGGAGGGCTTCACAGAGGTGGAAGGAGAAGTTGGCGTGGGAGCAAGCTTGCTGTAGCCCCGCATGTGCTTTGGCATGCCCTTGGCCACCCCACTCCATTTTTGTCTCCACGCTTTGTCCTTCTCCTAACCCTAACCCTAACCCTAACCCTAACCCTAATGGCAATCGGAGGTGGGGCCGGAAGCGGAACCGACGGAGGGCTTCACAGAGCTGGAAGGAGAAGTTGGCGTGGGAGCAAGCTTGCTGTAGCCCCGCATGTGCTTTGGCATGCCCTTGGCCACCCCACTCCATTTTTGTCTCCACGCTTTGTCCTTCTCCTAACCCTAACCCTAACCCTAACCCTAACCCTAACCCTAACGCTAATGGCAATCGGAGGTGGGGCCGGAAGCGGAACCGACGGAGGGCTTCACAGAGCTGGAAGGAGAAGTTGGCATGGGAGCAAGCTTGCTGTAGCCCCGCATGTGCTTTGGCATGCCCTTGGCCACCCCACTCCATTTTTGTCTCCACGCTTTGTCCTTCTCCTAACCCTAACCCTAACCCTAACGCTAACGGCAATCGGAGGTGGGGCCGGAAGCGGAACCGACGGAGGGCTTCACAGAGCTGGAAGGAGAAGTTGGCGTGGGAGCAAGCTTGCTGTAGCCCCGCATGTGCTTTGGCATGCCCTTGGCCACCCCACTCCATTTTTGTCTCCACGCTTTGTCCTTCTCCTAACCCTAACCCTAACCCTAACCCTAACGCTAATGGCAATCGGAGGTGGGGCCGGAAGCGGAACCGACGGAGGGCTTCACAGAGCTGGAAGGAGAAGTTGGCGTGGGAGCAAGCTTGCTGTAGCCCCGCATGTGCTTTGGCATGCCCTTGGCCACCCCACTCCATTTTTGTCTCCACGCTTTGTCCTTCTCCTAACCCTAACCCTAACCCTAACCCTAACGCTAATGGCAATCGGAGGTGGGGCCGGAAGCGGAACGGACCGAGGGCTTCACAGAGCTGGAAGGAGAAGTTGGCGTGGGAGCAAGCTTGCTGTAGCCCCGCATGTGCTTTGGCATGCCCTTGGCCACCCCACTCCATTTTTGTCTCCACGCTTTGTCCTTCTCCTAACCCTAACCCTAACGCTAATGTCTATCTAATGTGGGGCCGGAAGCAGAACCGACGGAGGGCTTCACAGAGCTGGAAGGAGAAGTTGGCGTGGGAGCAAGCTTGCTGTAGCCCCGCATGTGCTTTGGCATGCCCTTGGCCACCCCACTCCATTTTTGTCTCCACGCTTTGTCCTTCTCCTAACCCTAACCCTAACCCTAACGCTAATGGCAATCGGAGGTGGGGCCGGAAGCGGAAGCGACGGAGGGCTTCACAGAGCTGGAAGGAGAAGTTGGCGTGGGAGCAAGCTTGCTGTAGCCCCGCATGTGCTTTGGCATGCCCTTGGCCACCCCACTCCATTTTTGTCTCCACGCTTTGTCCTTCTCCTAACCCTAACCCTAACCCTAACCCTAACGCTAATGGCAATCGGACGTGGGTCCGGAAACGGAACCGACCGAGGGCTTCACAGAGCTGGAAGGAGAAGTTGGCGTGGGAGCAAGCTTGCTGTAGCCCCGCATGTGCTTTGGCATGCCCTTGGCCACCCCACTCTATTTTTGTCTCCACGCTTTGTCCTTCTCCTAACCCTAACCCTAACCCTAACCCTAACCCTAACGCTAATGGCAATCGGAGGTGGGGCCGGAAGCGGAACCGACGGAGGGCTTCACAGAGGTGGAAGGAGAAGTTGGCGTGGGAGCAAGCTTGCTGTAGCCCCGCATGTGCTTTGGCATGCCCTTGGCCACCCCACTCCATTTTTGTCTCCACGCTTTGTCCTTCTCCTAACCCTAACCCTAACCCTAACCCTAACGCTAATGGCAATCGGAGGTGGGGCCGGAAGCGGAACCGACGGAGGGCTTCACAGAGCTGGAAGGAGAAGTTGGCGTGGGAGCAAGCTTGCTGTAGCCCCGCATGTGCTTTGGCATGCCCTTGGCCACCCCACTCCATTTTTGTCTCCACGCTTTGTCCTTCTCCTAACCCTAACCCTAACCCTAACCCTAACGCTAATGGCAATCGGAGGTGGGGCCGGAAGCGGAACGGACCGAGGGCTTCACAGAGCTGGAAGGAGAAGTTGGCGTGGGAGCAAGCTTGCTGTAGCCCCGCATGTGCTTTGGCATGCCCTTGGCCACCCCACTCCATTTTTGTCTCCACGCTTTGTCCTTCTCCTAACCCTAACCCTAACGCTAATGTCTATCTAATGTGGGGCCGGAAGCAGAACCGACGGAGGGCTTCACAGAGCTGGAAGGAGAAGTTGGCGTGGGAGCAAGCTTGCTGTAGCCCCGCATGTGCTTTGGCATGCCCTTGGCCACCCCACTCCATTTTTGTCTCCACGCTTTGTCCTTCTCCTAACCCTAACCCTAACCCTAACGCTAATGGCAATCGGAGGTGGGGCCGGAAGCGGAAGCGACGGAGGGCTTCACAGAGCTGGAAGGAGAAGTTGGCGTGGGAGCAAGCTTGCTGTAGCCCCGCATGTGCTTTGGCATGCCCTTGGCCACCCCACTCCATTTTTGTCTCCACGCTTTGTCCTTCTCCTAACCCTAACCCTAACCCTAACCCTAACGCTAATGGCAATCGGACGTGGGTCCGG
Source organism: Struthio camelus (assembly GCF_040807025.1). Taxonomy (NCBI): domain Eukaryota; kingdom Metazoa; phylum Chordata; class Aves; order Struthioniformes; family Struthionidae; genus Struthio; species Struthio camelus. The sequence continues at coordinate 23,864 of NW_027182662.1, forward strand.
AAACGGAACCGACCGAGGGCTTCACAGAGCTGGAAGGAGAAGTTGGCGTGGGAGCAAGCTTGCTGTAGCCCCGCATGTGCTTTGGCATGCCCTTGGCCACCCCACTCTATTTTTGTCTCCACGCTTTGTCCTTCTCCTAACCCTAACCCTAACCCTAACCCTAACCCTAACGCTAATGGCAATCGGAGGTGGGGCCGGAAGCGGAACCGACGGAGGGCTTCACAGAGCTGGAAGGAGAAGTTGGCGTGGGAGCAAGCTTGCTGTAGCCCCGCATGTGCTTTGGCATGCCCTTGGCCACCCCACTCCATTTTTGTCTCCACGCTTTGTCCTTCTCCTAACCCTAACCCTAACGCTAATGGCAATCGGAGGTGGGGCCGGAAGCGGAACCGACGGAGGGCTTCACAGAGGTGGAAGGAGAAGTTGGCGTGGGAGCAAGCTTGCTGTAGCCCCGCATGTGCTTTGGCATGCCCTTGGCCACCCCACTCCATTTTTGTCTCCATGCTTTGTCCTTCTCCTAACCCTAACCCTAACCCTAACCCTAACCCTAACGCTAATGGCAATCGGAGGTGGGGCCGGAAGCGGAACCGACGGAGGGCTTCACAGAGCTGGAAGGAGAAGTTGGCGTGGGAGCAAGCTTGCTGTAGCCCCGCATGTGCTTTGGCATGCCCTTGGCCACCCCACTCCATTTTTGTCTCCATGCTTTGTCCTTCTCCTAACCCTAACCCTAACCCTAACCCTAACGCTAATGGCAATCGGAGGTGGGGCCGGAAGCGGAACGGACCGAGGGCTTCACAGAGCTGGAAGGAGAAGTTGGCGTGGGAGCAAGCTTGCTGTAGCCCCGCATGTGCTTTGGCATGCCCTTGGCCACCCCACTCCATTTTTGTCTCCACGCTTTGTCCTTCTCCTAACCCTAACCCTAACGCTAATGTCTATCTAATGTGGGGCCGGAAGCAGAACCGACGGAGGGCTTCACAGAGCTGGAAGGAGAAGTTGGCGTGGGAGCAAGCTTGCTGTAGCCCCGCATGTGCTTTGGCATGCCCTTGGCCACCCCACTCCATTTTTGTCTCCACGCTTTGTCCTTCTCCTAACCCTAACCCTAACCCTAACCCTAACGCTAATGGCAATCGGACGTGGGTCCGGAAACGGAACCGACCGAGGGCTTCACAGAGCTGGAAGGAGAAGTTGGCGTGGGAGCAAGCTTGCTGTAGCCCCGCATGTGCTTTGGCATGCCCTTGGCCACCCCACTCTATTTTTGTCTCCACGCTTTGTCCTTCTCCTAACCCTAACCCTAACCCTAACCCTAACCCTAACGCTAATGGCAATCGGAGGTGGGGCCGGAAGCGGAACCGACGGAGGGCTTCACAGAGCTGGAAGGAGAAGTTGGCGTGGGAGCAAGCTTGCTGTAGCCCCGCATGTGCTTTGGCATGCCCTTGGCCACCCCACTCCATTTTTGTCTCCACGCTTTGTCCTTCTCCTAACCCTAACCCTAACGCTAATGGCAATCGGAGGTGGGGCCGGAAGCGGAACCGACGGAGGGCTTCACAGAGGTGGAAGGAGAAGTTGGCGTGGGAGCAAGCTTGCTGTAGCCCCGCATGTGCTTTGGCATGCCCTTGGCCACCCCACTCCATTTTTGTCTCCATGCTTTGTCCTTCTCCTAACCCTAACCCTAACCCTAACCCTAACCCTAACGCTAATGGCAATCGGAGGTGGGGCCGGAAGCGGAACCGACGGAGGGCTTCACAGAGCTGGAAGGAGAAGTTGGCGTGGGAGCAAGCTTGCTGTAGCCCCGCATGTGCTTTGGCATGCCCTTGGCCACCCCACTCCATTTTTGTCTCCATGCTTTGTCCTTCTCCTAACCCTAACCCTAACCCTAACCCTAACGCTAATGGCAATCGGAGGTGGGGCCGGAAGCGGAACGGACCGAGGGCTTCACAGAGCTGGAAGGAGAAGTTGGCGTGGGAGCAAGCTTGCTGTAGCCCCGCATGTGCTTTGGCATGCCCTTGGCCACCCCACTCCATTTTTGTCTCCACGCTTTGTCCTTCTCCTAACCCTAACCCTAACGCTAATGTCTATCTAATGTGGGGCCGGAAGCAGAACCGACGGAGGGCTTCACAGAGCTGGAAGGAGAAGTTGGCGT
>NW_027182663.1:0-36403 GCF_040807025.1 Struthio camelus
CCTCTCCAGCCTGTCCAGGTCCCTCTGAATGGCAGCACAGCCTTCTGGTGTGTTAGCCTCTCCCCCCAGTTTAGTATCATCAGCAAACTTGCTGAGGGTGCACTCTGTCCCTTCCTCCAGGTCATTGAGGAATACATTGAACAAGACTGGACCCAGGACTGAGCCCTGGGGGACACCACTAGCCACAGGCCTCCAGCTAGACTGTGCCACTGACCACAACCCTCTGAGCTCGGCCATCCAGCCAGTTCTCCATCCACCTCACTGTCCTGGAAGGCTTGGTCAAGCATGATTTCCCTTTGGTGAATCCATGCTGACTCCTCCTGATCACCTTCTTGTCCTCCACATGCTTAGTGAGGACCTCCAGGATCACCTTTCCAGGGATGGAGGGGAGGCTGACAGGCCTGTAGATTCCTGGCTCCTCCTTCTTACCCTTTTTGAAGACTGGAGTGACATGGGCTTTCTTCCATTCGTCAGGCACCTCTCCTGTTCTCCAGGACCCTTCAAAAATGAAGAAGAGTGGCCTAGCGATAACATCCACTTCTCTAAGGGAAGCAGGTGGGACTTGGGGCACAGGAGCTATAACACTCAGCTACAGAGGCGAGTGGAAAAGGGTTCGATGTTAACAAGAGCGAAGTAGGTCCCCAGGGGCTGATGGGAGAACCGGCCGGGCTGGGGAGGGGAGGAGGAGGGTTGTCCACACATGTCCCGTACCAGAAATCCTGCCTTTCCTACACATCCAGGTTTCATTAGGAGACCCTCTGAATCAATAGGAATCCAGCAATGTGGATAACAGGGATTCTCGGGGCTGAAAAAAGAAGAAAACTGTGAAAGCCAGCATCCGATTTTTTTTTGGTCGCTCATTGAAATCTTCCTCTTGTAAGTGCCCTCCTGAGAGCTCTCCACTTAGCCTCACAAGAACTGAGACCTCAAGAAAATGCTGGGGAGTGGCATGGCTTGTTAGGGCTTCTGACCTTTTAATCCCCCCTCGAGTGTATGTGGTGCTGAGCCCATGAACCTCAGATACTGAGAGGGAACTGAGAAAAACACTGAAGAAGTTAAAGTCAGAATTAAATCCCAAGTTTCGGGGAGTGTTAATGGGTCCCCCTGAGGACCATTACCAACAAAGCCTCCCAGGGGCTGAGGAGAGCAGAAAGTTGGAGGCACTTGTTACAGGTTGGCAAAGGAAATGTGCAGGTGGCTGTGACACCAAGTCCACCTTGCTGTGTGTTATCAGACAGCATGGGCCAGCACTGACACCCAGCCCCTGCACAGGGTGGTGCTTTGGCTCCGACTTGGCTCAGGGCTCTTTGTGGGGGCAGGGAGAGGGTGGGGGTGTGCAAGACTTCGTGCAGGATGAGACAGCACCTCCTGGGCTCTCTGAGGGTGGGGACGTAATGAGGACCTGGGGCCGTCAGAAACACAGTGTCTCCTTGGCCTCAGTGGCAGACACCAGAGAAAGCCAAGAGCACAAAGACCTCCGTCCTGTCGGAGGCTTTCAGCCTTGGCAGTGCCCTCAGTCGTCTCCACCCCAGGCTGCCCTGTGCTGTCCCCCTCCTGTGTCTGTGTCCCTGCAGCCTGTAGACACCCAGCCTGCTTCCCCACTTTGCTCTCCCCCAGCCATCTGACCACCTTTACTGATGGCTCTCTGCCCTCTCTTGCTTTTCATCCAGACACAAAGCCAGGGGCTCCCCACCAACTCCCTCTGGGTGTCCTGTTGAACCACAGCACAAGTGACATCCCAGTTTCCAAAAGTTCAGCCTGAACTTCTCATAATGTATCTCATAATTGTTTTGTCTCTTTCTCCTTCTCTTGCTATTTCCTATTACCAAGAAACTCTCCATCACCTCTGAAACCACCCTTCAAGCACTCCCAGGCTCCTACTGGAATGCCCTTAGCCTCCCCTTCACCAGGCTAAAGAAGGCCACATCCCTCAGCCCCTCCATACAGGCTTTGTGCTTCAGGACCCTACCCCCACCTTGGGAGACCTCCCCTGGACCTTCTCCAGGTCCTCCCCATTCCTCCAGCACTGGGCAGCCCACACGGGGACACACTCTTCCAGATGTGGCCACACCAGTGCTGAGTCAAGGGGGATGGGGACTGCCCTTGCCTGGGTGGCCATGGTCTTCCTGAAGCAGCCCCATATGCAGCTGGCCTCATTAGTGCAAGCATGCACTGCTGGCTCCTATGGCATCCCTTGTCATGTCCAGGCCCTTCTCCTCAGGGTCACTCCTCTGACGGTCAGCTCTCAGCCTGCCCTGATGCACAGCGTTTTACAGAATCACAGAATCACAGAATCGTTTAGGTTGGACGGGACCTCTGGAGATCATCTCGTCCAACCTCCCTGCTCAAGCAGGGTCACCTAGAGCATATTGCCCAGGATCACATCCAGACGGCTTTTGAATATCTCCAGCGAAGGAGACTCCACTACCTCTCTGGGCAACCTGTTCCAATGCTCTGTCACTCTCACAGGGAAGAAGTTTTTCCTCAGGTTCAGATGGAGCTGCCTGTGGTTCAGTTTGTGCCCATTGCCTCTTGTCCTGTCGCTGGGCACCACGGAGAAGAGGCTGGCCTCATCCTCTTGACACTCCCCCTTCAGATGCTTGTACACGTTGATGAGATCGCCTCTCAAGCTTCTCTTCCCCAGGCTGAACAGGCCCAGCTCTTGCAGTCTTTCTTCCTAGGAGAGGTGCTCCAGCCCTCTAATCCTCTTGGTAGCCCTCCGCTGGACTCTCTCCAGGAGTGCCATGTCTCTCTTGTACTGGGGAGCCCAGAACTGGACACAGTACTCCAGGTGAGGCCTCCCCAGGGCTGAGGAGAGGGGCAGGATCACCTCCCTCCACCTGCTGGCAACACTCTGCCTAATGCACCCCAGCATACCATGGGCCTTCTTGGCCACAAGGGCACACTGCTGCCTCATGTTTAACTTGTTGCCCACCAGCACTCCCAGGTCCTTCTCTGCAGAGCCACTTTGCAGCAGGTCAACCCCCAGCCTGTCCTGGTGCATGGGATTATTCCTGCCTAGGTGCAGGACCTTGCACTTGCCTTTGTTGAACTTCAGGAGGTTCCTCTCCGCCCACCTCTCCAGCCTGTCCAGGTCCCTCTGAATGGCAGCACAGCCTTCTGGTGTGTTAGCCTCTCCCCCCAGTTTAGTATCATCAGCAAACTTGCTGAGGGTGCACTCTGTCCCTTCCTCCAGGTCATTGAGGAATACATTGAACAAGACTGGACCCAGGACTGAGCCCTGGGGGACACCACTAGCCACAGGCCTCCAGCTAGACTGTGCCACTGACCACAACCCTCTGAGCTCGGCCATCCAGCCAGTTCTCCATCCACCTCACTGTCCTGGAAGGCTTGGTCAAGCATGATTTCCCTTTGGTGAATCCATGCTGACTCCTCCTGATCACCTTCTTGTCCTCCACATGCTTAGTGAGGACCTCCAGGATCACCTTTCCAGGGATGGAGGGGAGGCTGACAGGCCTGTAGATTCCTGGCTCCTCCTTCTTACCCTTTTTGAAGACTGGAGTGACATGGGCTTTCTTCCATTCGTCAGGCACCTCTCCTGTTCTCCAGGACCCTTCAAAAATGAAGAAGAGTGGCCTAGCGATAACATCCACTTCTCTAAGGGAAGCAGGTGGGACTTGGGGCACAGGAGCTATAACACTCAGCTACAGAGGCGAGTGGAAAAGGGTTCGATGTTAACAAGAGCGAAGTAGGTCCCCAGGGGCTGATGGGAGAACCGGCCGGGCTGGGGAGGGGAGGAGGAGGGTTGTCCACACATGTCCCGTACCAGAAATCCTGCCTTTCCTACACATCCAGGTTTCATTAGGAGACCCTCTGAATCAATAGGAATCCAGCAATGTGGATAACAGGGATTCTCGGGGCTGAAAAAAGAAGAAAACTGTGAAAGCCAGCATCCGATTTTTTTTTGGTCGCTCATTGAAATCTTCCTCTTGTAAGTGCCCTCCTGAGAGCTCTCCACTTAGCCTCACAAGAACTGAGACCTCAAGAAAATGCTGGGGAGTGGCATGGCTTGTTAGGGCTTCTGACCTTTTAATCCCCCCTCGAGTGTATGTGGTGCTGAGCCCATGAACCTCAGATACTGAGAGGGAACTGAGAAAAACACTGAAGAAGTTAAAGTCAGAATTAAATCCCAAGTTTCGGGGAGTGTTAATGGGTCCCCCTGAGGACCATTACCAACAAAGCCTCCCAGGGGCTGAGGAGAGCAGAAAGTTGGAGGCACTTGTTACAGGTTGGCAAAGGAAATGTGCAGGTGGCTGTGACACCAAGTCCACCTTGCTGTGTGTTATCAGACAGCATGGGCCAGCACTGACACCCAGCCCCTGCACAGGGTGGTGCTTTGGCTCCGACTTGGCTCAGGGCTCTTTGTGGGGGCAGGGAGAGGGTGGGGGTGTGCAAGACTTCGTGCAGGATGAGACAGCACCTCCTGGGCTCTCTGAGGGTGGGGACGTAATGAGGACCTGGGGCCGTCAGAAACACAGTGTCTCCTTGGCCTCAGTGGCAGACACCAGAGAAAGCCAAGAGCACAAAGACCTCCGTCCTGTCGGAGGCTTTCAGCCTTGGCAGTGCCCTCAGTCGTCTCCACCCCAGGCTGCCCTGTGCTGTCCCCCTCCTGTGTCTGTGTCCCTGCAGCCTGTAGACACCCAGCCTGCTTCCCCACTTTGCTCTCCCCCAGCCATCTGACCACCTTTACTGATGGCTCTCTGCCCTCTCTTGCTTTTCATCCAGACACAAAGCCAGGGGCTCCCCACCAACTCCCTCTGGGTGTCCTGTTGAACCACAGCACAAGTGACATCCCAGTTTCCAAAAGTTCAGCCTGAACTTCTCATAATGTATCTCATAATTGTTTTGTCTCTTTCTCCTTCTCTTGCTATTTCCTATTACCAAGAAACTCTCCATCACCTCTGAAACCACCCTTCAAGCACTCCCAGGCTCCTACTGGAATGCCCTTAGCCTCCCCTTCACCAGGCTAAAGAAGGCCACATCCCTCAGCCCCTCCATACAGGCTTTGTGCTTCAGGACCCTACCCCCACCTTGGGAGACCTCCCCTGGACCTTCTCCAGGTCCTCCCCATTCCTCCAGCACTGGGCAGCCCACACGGGGACACACTCTTCCAGATGTGGCCACACCAGTGCTGAGTCAAGGGGGATGGGGACTGCCCTTGCCTGGGTGGCCATGGTCTTCCTGAAGCAGCCCCATATGCAGCTGGCCTCATTAGTGCAAGCATGCACTGCTGGCTCCTATGGCATCCCTTGTCATGTCCAGGCCCTTCTCCTCAGGGTCACTCCTCTGACGGTCAGCTCTCAGCCTGCCCTGATGCACAGCGTTTTACAGAATCACAGAATCACAGAATCGTTTAGGTTGGACGGGACCTCTGGAGATCATCTCGTCCAACCTCCCTGCTCAAGCAGGGTCACCTAGAGCATATTGCCCAGGATCACATCCAGACGGCTTTTGAATATCTCCAGCGAAGGAGACTCCACTACCTCTCTGGGCAACCTGTTCCAATGCTCTGTCACTCTCACAGGGAAGAAGTTTTTCCTCAGGTTCAGATGGAGCTGCCTGTGGTTCAGTTTGTGCCCATTGCCTCTTGTCCTGTCGCTGGGCACCACGGAGAAGAGGCTGGCCTCATCCTCTTGACACTCCCCCTTCAGATGCTTGTACACGTTGATGAGATCGCCTCTCAAGCTTCTCTTCCCCAGGCTGAACAGGCCCAGCTCTTGCAGTCTTTCTTCCTAGGAGAGGTGCTCCAGCCCTCTAATCCTCTTGGTAGCCCTCCGCTGGACTCTCTCCAGGAGTGCCATGTCTCTCTTGTACTGGGGAGCCCAGAACTGGACACAGTACTCCAGGTGAGGCCTCCCCAGGGCTGAGGAGAGGGGCAGGATCACCTCCCTCCACCTGCTGGCAACACTCTGCCTAATGCACCCCAGCATACCATGGGCCTTCTTGGCCACAAGGGCACACTGCTGCCTCATGTTTAACTTGTTGCCCACCAGCACTCCCAGGTCCTTCTCTGCAGAGCCACTTTGCAGCAGGTCAACCCCCAGCCTGTCCTGGTGCATGGGATTATTCCTGCCTAGGTGCAGGACCTTGCACTTGCCTTTGTTGAACTTCAGGAGGTTCCTCTCCGCCCACCTCTCCAGCCTGTCCAGGTCCCTCTGAATGGCAGCACAGCCTTCTGGTGTGTTAGCCTCTCCCCCCAGTTTAGTATCATCAGCAAACTTGCTGAGGGTGCACTCTGTCCCTTCCTCCAGGTCATTGAGGAATACATTGAACAAGACTGGACCCAGGACTGAGCCCTGGGGGACACCACTAGCCACAGGCCTCCAGCTAGACTGTGCCACTGACCACAACCCTCTGAGCTCGGCCATCCAGCCAGTTCTCCATCCACCTCACTGTCCTGGAAGGCTTGGTCAAGCATGATTTCCCTTTGGTGAATCCATGCTGACTCCTCCTGATCACCTTCTTGTCCTCCACATGCTTAGTGAGGACCTCCAGGATCACCTTTCCAGGGATGGAGGGGAGGCTGACAGGCCTGTAGATTCCTGGCTCCTCCTTCTTACCCTTTTTGAAGACTGGAGTGACATGGGCTTTCTTCCATTCGTCAGGCACCTCTCCTGTTCTCCAGGACCCTTCAAAAATGAAGAAGAGTGGCCTAGCGATAACATCCACTTCTCTAAGGGAAGCAGGTGGGACTTGGGGCACAGGAGCTATAACACTCAGCTACAGAGGCGAGTGGAAAAGGGTTCGATGTTAACAAGAGCGAAGTAGGTCCCCAGGGGCTGATGGGAGAACCGGCCGGGCTGGGGAGGGGAGGAGGAGGGTTGTCCACACATGTCCCGTACCAGAAATCCTGCCTTTCCTACACATCCAGGTTTCATTAGGAGACCCTCTGAATCAATAGGAATCCAGCAATGTGGATAACAGGGATTCTCGGGGCTGAAAAAAGAAGAAAACTGTGAAAGCCAGCATCCGATTTTTTTTTGGTCGCTCATTGAAATCTTCCTCTTGTAAGTGCCCTCCTGAGAGCTCTCCACTTAGCCTCACAAGAACTGAGACCTCAAGAAAATGCTGGGGAGTGGCATGGCTTGTTAGGGCTTCTGACCTTTTAATCCCCCCTCGAGTGTATGTGGTGCTGAGCCCATGAACCTCAGATACTGAGAGGGAACTGAGAAAAACACTGAAGAAGTTAAAGTCAGAATTAAATCCCAAGTTTCGGGGAGTGTTAATGGGTCCCCCTGAGGACCATTACCAACAAAGCCTCCCAGGGGCTGAGGAGAGCAGAAAGTTGGAGGCACTTGTTACAGGTTGGCAAAGGAAATGTGCAGGTGGCTGTGACACCAAGTCCACCTTGCTGTGTGTTATCAGACAGCATGGGCCAGCACTGACACCCAGCCCCTGCACAGGGTGGTGCTTTGGCTCCGACTTGGCTCAGGGCTCTTTGTGGGGGCAGGGAGAGGGTGGGGGTGTGCAAGACTTCGTGCAGGATGAGACAGCACCTCCTGGGCTCTCTGAGGGTGGGGACGTAATGAGGACCTGGGGCCGTCAGAAACACAGTGTCTCCTTGGCCTCAGTGGCAGACACCAGAGAAAGCCAAGAGCACAAAGACCTCCGTCCTGTCGGAGGCTTTCAGCCTTGGCAGTGCCCTCAGTCGTCTCCACCCCAGGCTGCCCTGTGCTGTCCCCCTCCTGTGTCTGTGTCCCTGCAGCCTGTAGACACCCAGCCTGCTTCCCCACTTTGCTCTCCCCCAGCCATCTGACCACCTTTACTGATGGCTCTCTGCCCTCTCTTGCTTTTCATCCAGACACAAAGCCAGGGGCTCCCCACCAACTCCCTCTGGGTGTCCTGTTGAACCACAGCACAAGTGACATCCCAGTTTCCAAAAGTTCAGCCTGAACTTCTCATAATGTATCTCATAATTGTTTTGTCTCTTTCTCCTTCTCTTGCTATTTCCTATTACCAAGAAACTCTCCATCACCTCTGAAACCACCCTTCAAGCACTCCCAGGCTCCTACTGGAATGCCCTTAGCCTCCCCTTCACCAGGCTAAAGAAGGCCACATCCCTCAGCCCCTCCATACAGGCTTTGTGCTTCAGGACCCTACCCCCACCTTGGGAGACCTCCCCTGGACCTTCTCCAGGTCCTCCCCATTCCTCCAGCACTGGGCAGCCCACACGGGGACACACTCTTCCAGATGTGGCCACACCAGTGCTGAGTCAAGGGGGATGGGGACTGCCCTTGCCTGGGTGGCCATGGTCTTCCTGAAGCAGCCCCATATGCAGCTGGCCTCATTAGTGCAAGCATGCACTGCTGGCTCCTATGGCATCCCTTGTCATGTCCAGGCCCTTCTCCTCAGGGTCACTCCTCTGACGGTCAGCTCTCAGCCTGCCCTGATGCACAGCGTTTTACAGAATCACAGAATCACAGAATCGTTTAGGTTGGACGGGACCTCTGGAGATCATCTCGTCCAACCTCCCTGCTCAAGCAGGGTCACCTAGAGCATATTGCCCAGGATCACATCCAGACGGCTTTTGAATATCTCCAGCGAAGGAGACTCCACTACCTCTCTGGGCAACCTGTTCCAATGCTCTGTCACTCTCACAGGGAAGAAGTTTTTCCTCAGGTTCAGATGGAGCTGCCTGTGGTTCAGTTTGTGCCCATTGCCTCTTGTCCTGTCGCTGGGCACCACGGAGAAGAGGCTGGCCTCATCCTCTTGACACTCCCCCTTCAGATGCTTGTACACGTTGATGAGATCGCCTCTCAAGCTTCTCTTCCCCAGGCTGAACAGGCCCAGCTCTTGCAGTCTTTCTTCCTAGGAGAGGTGCTCCAGCCCTCTAATCCTCTTGGTAGCCCTCCGCTGGACTCTCTCCAGGAGTGCCATGTCTCTCTTGTACTGGGGAGCCCAGAACTGGACACAGTACTCCAGGTGAGGCCTCCCCAGGGCTGAGGAGAGGGGCAGGATCACCTCCCTCCACCTGCTGGCAACACTCTGCCTAATGCACCCCAGCATACCATGGGCCTTCTTGGCCACAAGGGCACACTGCTGCCTCATGTTTAACTTGTTGCCCACCAGCACTCCCAGGTCCTTCTCTGCAGAGCCACTTTGCAGCAGGTCAACCCCCAGCCTGTCCTGGTGCATGGGATTATTCCTGCCTAGGTGCAGGACCTTGCACTTGCCTTTGTTGAACTTCAGGAGGTTCCTCTCCGCCCACCTCTCCAGCCTGTCCAGGTCCCTCTGAATGGCAGCACAGCCTTCTGGTGTGTTAGCCTCTCCCCCCAGTTTAGTATCATCAGCAAACTTGCTGAGGGTGCACTCTGTCCCTTCCTCCAGGTCATTGAGGAATACATTGAACAAGACTGGACCCAGGACTGAGCCCTGGGGGACACCACTAGCCACAGGCCTCCAGCTAGACTGTGCCACTGACCACAACCCTCTGAGCTCGGCCATCCAGCCAGTTCTCCATCCACCTCACTGTCCTGGAAGGCTTGGTCAAGCATGATTTCCCTTTGGTGAATCCATGCTGACTCCTCCTGATCACCTTCTTGTCCTCCACATGCTTAGTGAGGACCTCCAGGATCACCTTTCCAGGGATGGAGGGGAGGCTGACAGGCCTGTAGATTCCTGGCTCCTCCTTCTTACCCTTTTTGAAGACTGGAGTGACATGGGCTTTCTTCCATTCGTCAGGCACCTCTCCTGTTCTCCAGGACCCTTCAAAAATGAAGAAGAGTGGCCTAGCGATAACATCCACTTCTCTAAGGGAAGCAGGTGGGACTTGGGGCACAGGAGCTATAACACTCAGCTACAGAGGCGAGTGGAAAAGGGTTCGATGTTAACAAGAGCGAAGTAGGTCCCCAGGGGCTGATGGGAGAACCGGCCGGGCTGGGGAGGGGAGGAGGAGGGTTGTCCACACATGTCCCGTACCAGAAATCCTGCCTTTCCTACACATCCAGGTTTCATTAGGAGACCCTCTGAATCAATAGGAATCCAGCAATGTGGATAACAGGGATTCTCGGGGCTGAAAAAAGAAGAAAACTGTGAAAGCCAGCATCCGATTTTTTTTTGGTCGCTCATTGAAATCTTCCTCTTGTAAGTGCCCTCCTGAGAGCTCTCCACTTAGCCTCACAAGAACTGAGACCTCAAGAAAATGCTGGGGAGTGGCATGGCTTGTTAGGGCTTCTGACCTTTTAATCCCCCCTCGAGTGTATGTGGTGCTGAGCCCATGAACCTCAGATACTGAGAGGGAACTGAGAAAAACACTGAAGAAGTTAAAGTCAGAATTAAATCCCAAGTTTCGGGGAGTGTTAATGGGTCCCCCTGAGGACCATTACCAACAAAGCCTCCCAGGGGCTGAGGAGAGCAGAAAGTTGGAGGCACTTGTTACAGGTTGGCAAAGGAAATGTGCAGGTGGCTGTGACACCAAGTCCACCTTGCTGTGTGTTATCAGACAGCATGGGCCAGCACTGACACCCAGCCCCTGCACAGGGTGGTGCTTTGGCTCCGACTTGGCTCAGGGCTCTTTGTGGGGGCAGGGAGAGGGTGGGGGTGTGCAAGACTTCGTGCAGGATGAGACAGCACCTCCTGGGCTCTCTGAGGGTGGGGACGTAATGAGGACCTGGGGCCGTCAGAAACACAGTGTCTCCTTGGCCTCAGTGGCAGACACCAGAGAAAGCCAAGAGCACAAAGACCTCCGTCCTGTCGGAGGCTTTCAGCCTTGGCAGTGCCCTCAGTCGTCTCCACCCCAGGCTGCCCTGTGCTGTCCCCCTCCTGTGTCTGTGTCCCTGCAGCCTGTAGACACCCAGCCTGCTTCCCCACTTTGCTCTCCCCCAGCCATCTGACCACCTTTACTGATGGCTCTCTGCCCTCTCTTGCTTTTCATCCAGACACAAAGCCAGGGGCTCCCCACCAACTCCCTCTGGGTGTCCTGTTGAACCACAGCACAAGTGACATCCCAGTTTCCAAAAGTTCAGCCTGAACTTCTCATAATGTATCTCATAATTGTTTTGTCTCTTTCTCCTTCTCTTGCTATTTCCTATTACCAAGAAACTCTCCATCACCTCTGAAACCACCCTTCAAGCACTCCCAGGCTCCTACTGGAATGCCCTTAGCCTCCCCTTCACCAGGCTAAAGAAGGCCACATCCCTCAGCCCCTCCATACAGGCTTTGTGCTTCAGGACCCTACCCCCACCTTGGGAGACCTCCCCTGGACCTTCTCCAGGTCCTCCCCATTCCTCCAGCACTGGGCAGCCCACACGGGGACACACTCTTCCAGATGTGGCCACACCAGTGCTGAGTCAAGGGGGATGGGGACTGCCCTTGCCTGGGTGGCCATGGTCTTCCTGAAGCAGCCCCATATGCAGCTGGCCTCATTAGTGCAAGCATGCACTGCTGGCTCCTATGGCATCCCTTGTCATGTCCAGGCCCTTCTCCTCAGGGTCACTCCTCTGACGGTCAGCTCTCAGCCTGCCCTGATGCACAGCGTTTTACAGAATCACAGAATCACAGAATCGTTTAGGTTGGACGGGACCTCTGGAGATCATCTCGTCCAACCTCCCTGCTCAAGCAGGGTCACCTAGAGCATATTGCCCAGGATCACATCCAGACGGCTTTTGAATATCTCCAGCGAAGGAGACTCCACTACCTCTCTGGGCAACCTGTTCCAATGCTCTGTCACTCTCACAGGGAAGAAGTTTTTCCTCAGGTTCAGATGGAGCTGCCTGTGGTTCAGTTTGTGCCCATTGCCTCTTGTCCTGTCGCTGGGCACCACGGAGAAGAGGCTGGCCTCATCCTCTTGACACTCCCCCTTCAGATGCTTGTACACGTTGATGAGATCGCCTCTCAAGCTTCTCTTCCCCAGGCTGAACAGGCCCAGCTCTTGCAGTCTTTCTTCCTAGGAGAGGTGCTCCAGCCCTCTAATCCTCTTGGTAGCCCTCCGCTGGACTCTCTCCAGGAGTGCCATGTCTCTCTTGTACTGGGGAGCCCAGAACTGGACACAGTACTCCAGGTGAGGCCTCCCCAGGGCTGAGGAGAGGGGCAGGATCACCTCCCTCCACCTGCTGGCAACACTCTGCCTAATGCACCCCAGCATACCATGGGCCTTCTTGGCCACAAGGGCACACTGCTGCCTCATGTTTAACTTGTTGCCCACCAGCACTCCCAGGTCCTTCTCTGCAGAGCCACTTTGCAGCAGGTCAACCCCCAGCCTGTCCTGGTGCATGGGATTATTCCTGCCTAGGTGCAGGACCTTGCACTTGCCTTTGTTGAACTTCAGGAGGTTCCTCTCCGCCCACCTCTCCAGCCTGTCCAGGTCCCTCTGAATGGCAGCACAGCCTTCTGGTGTGTTAGCCTCTCCCCCCAGTTTAGTATCATCAGCAAACTTGCTGAGGGTGCACTCTGTCCCTTCCTCCAGGTCATTGAGGAATACATTGAACAAGACTGGACCCAGGACTGAGCCCTGGGGGACACCACTAGCCACAGGCCTCCAGCTAGACTGTGCCACTGACCACAACCCTCTGAGCTCGGCCATCCAGCCAGTTCTCCATCCACCTCACTGTCCTGGAAGGCTTGGTCAAGCATGATTTCCCTTTGGTGAATCCATGCTGACTCCTCCTGATCACCTTCTTGTCCTCCACATGCTTAGTGAGGACCTCCAGGATCACCTTTCCAGGGATGGAGGGGAGGCTGACAGGCCTGTAGATTCCTGGCTCCTCCTTCTTACCCTTTTTGAAGACTGGAGTGACATGGGCTTTCTTCCATTCGTCAGGCACCTCTCCTGTTCTCCAGGACCCTTCAAAAATGAAGAAGAGTGGCCTAGCGATAACATCCACTTCTCTAAGGGAAGCAGGTGGGACTTGGGGCACAGGAGCTATAACACTCAGCTACAGAGGCGAGTGGAAAAGGGTTCGATGTTAACAAGAGCGAAGTAGGTCCCCAGGGGCTGATGGGAGAACCGGCCGGGCTGGGGAGGGGAGGAGGAGGGTTGTCCACACATGTCCCGTACCAGAAATCCTGCCTTTCCTACACATCCAGGTTTCATTAGGAGACCCTCTGAATCAATAGGAATCCAGCAATGTGGATAACAGGGATTCTCGGGGCTGAAAAAAGAAGAAAACTGTGAAAGCCAGCATCCGATTTTTTTTTGGTCGCTCATTGAAATCTTCCTCTTGTAAGTGCCCTCCTGAGAGCTCTCCACTTAGCCTCACAAGAACTGAGACCTCAAGAAAATGCTGGGGAGTGGCATGGCTTGTTAGGGCTTCTGACCTTTTAATCCCCCCTCGAGTGTATGTGGTGCTGAGCCCATGAACCTCAGATACTGAGAGGGAACTGAGAAAAACACTGAAGAAGTTAAAGTCAGAATTAAATCCCAAGTTTCGGGGAGTGTTAATGGGTCCCCCTGAGGACCATTACCAACAAAGCCTCCCAGGGGCTGAGGAGAGCAGAAAGTTGGAGGCACTTGTTACAGGTTGGCAAAGGAAATGTGCAGGTGGCTGTGACACCAAGTCCACCTTGCTGTGTGTTATCAGACAGCATGGGCCAGCACTGACACCCAGCCCCTGCACAGGGTGGTGCTTTGGCTCCGACTTGGCTCAGGGCTCTTTGTGGGGGCAGGGAGAGGGTGGGGGTGTGCAAGACTTCGTGCAGGATGAGACAGCACCTCCTGGGCTCTCTGAGGGTGGGGACGTAATGAGGACCTGGGGCCGTCAGAAACACAGTGTCTCCTTGGCCTCAGTGGCAGACACCAGAGAAAGCCAAGAGCACAAAGACCTCCGTCCTGTCGGAGGCTTTCAGCCTTGGCAGTGCCCTCAGTCGTCTCCACCCCAGGCTGCCCTGTGCTGTCCCCCTCCTGTGTCTGTGTCCCTGCAGCCTGTAGACACCCAGCCTGCTTCCCCACTTTGCTCTCCCCCAGCCATCTGACCACCTTTACTGATGGCTCTCTGCCCTCTCTTGCTTTTCATCCAGACACAAAGCCAGGGGCTCCCCACCAACTCCCTCTGGGTGTCCTGTTGAACCACAGCACAAGTGACATCCCAGTTTCCAAAAGTTCAGCCTGAACTTCTCATAATGTATCTCATAATTGTTTTGTCTCTTTCTCCTTCTCTTGCTATTTCCTATTACCAAGAAACTCTCCATCACCTCTGAAACCACCCTTCAAGCACTCCCAGGCTCCTACTGGAATGCCCTTAGCCTCCCCTTCACCAGGCTAAAGAAGGCCACATCCCTCAGCCCCTCCATACAGGCTTTGTGCTTCAGGACCCTACCCCCACCTTGGGAGACCTCCCCTGGACCTTCTCCAGGTCCTCCCCATTCCTCCAGCACTGGGCAGCCCACACGGGGACACACTCTTCCAGATGTGGCCACACCAGTGCTGAGTCAAGGGGGATGGGGACTGCCCTTGCCTGGGTGGCCATGGTCTTCCTGAAGCAGCCCCATATGCAGCTGGCCTCATTAGTGCAAGCATGCACTGCTGGCTCCTATGGCATCCCTTGTCATGTCCAGGCCCTTCTCCTCAGGGTCACTCCTCTGACGGTCAGCTCTCAGCCTGCCCTGATGCACAGCGTTTTACAGAATCACAGAATCACAGAATCGTTTAGGTTGGACGGGACCTCTGGAGATCATCTCGTCCAACCTCCCTGCTCAAGCAGGGTCACCTAGAGCATATTGCCCAGGATCACATCCAGACGGCTTTTGAATATCTCCAGCGAAGGAGACTCCACTACCTCTCTGGGCAACCTGTTCCAATGCTCTGTCACTCTCACAGGGAAGAAGTTTTTCCTCAGGTTCAGATGGAGCTGCCTGTGGTTCAGTTTGTGCCCATTGCCTCTTGTCCTGTCGCTGGGCACCACGGAGAAGAGGCTGGCCTCATCCTCTTGACACTCCCCCTTCAGATGCTTGTACACGTTGATGAGATCGCCTCTCAAGCTTCTCTTCCCCAGGCTGAACAGGCCCAGCTCTTGCAGTCTTTCTTCCTAGGAGAGGTGCTCCAGCCCTCTAATCCTCTTGGTAGCCCTCCGCTGGACTCTCTCCAGGAGTGCCATGTCTCTCTTGTACTGGGGAGCCCAGAACTGGACACAGTACTCCAGGTGAGGCCTCCCCAGGGCTGAGGAGAGGGGCAGGATCACCTCCCTCCACCTGCTGGCAACACTCTGCCTAATGCACCCCAGCATACCATGGGCCTTCTTGGCCACAAGGGCACACTGCTGCCTCATGTTTAACTTGTTGCCCACCAGCACTCCCAGGTCCTTCTCTGCAGAGCCACTTTGCAGCAGGTCAACCCCCAGCCTGTCCTGGTGCATGGGATTATTCCTGCCTAGGTGCAGGACCTTGCACTTGCCTTTGTTGAACTTCAGGAGGTTCCTCTCCGCCCACCTCTCCAGCCTGTCCAGGTCCCTCTGAATGGCAGCACAGCCTTCTGGTGTGTTAGCCTCTCCCCCCAGTTTAGTATCATCAGCAAACTTGCTGAGGGTGCACTCTGTCCCTTCCTCCAGGTCATTGAGGAATACATTGAACAAGACTGGACCCAGGACTGAGCCCTGGGGGACACCACTAGCCACAGGCCTCCAGCTAGACTGTGCCACTGACCACAACCCTCTGAGCTCGGCCATCCAGCCAGTTCTCCATCCACCTCACTGTCCTGGAAGGCTTGGTCAAGCATGATTTCCCTTTGGTGAATCCATGCTGACTCCTCCTGATCACCTTCTTGTCCTCCACATGCTTAGTGAGGACCTCCAGGATCACCTTTCCAGGGATGGAGGGGAGGCTGACAGGCCTGTAGATTCCTGGCTCCTCCTTCTTACCCTTTTTGAAGACTGGAGTGACATGGGCTTTCTTCCATTCGTCAGGCACCTCTCCTGTTCTCCAGGACCCTTCAAAAATGAAGAAGAGTGGCCTAGCGATAACATCCACTTCTCTAAGGGAAGCAGGTGGGACTTGGGGCACAGGAGCTATAACACTCAGCTACAGAGGCGAGTGGAAAAGGGTTCGATGTTAACAAGAGCGAAGTAGGTCCCCAGGGGCTGATGGGAGAACCGGCCGGGCTGGGGAGGGGAGGAGGAGGGTTGTCCACACATGTCCCGTACCAGAAATCCTGCCTTTCCTACACATCCAGGTTTCATTAGGAGACCCTCTGAATCAATAGGAATCCAGCAATGTGGATAACAGGGATTCTCGGGGCTGAAAAAAGAAGAAAACTGTGAAAGCCAGCATCCGATTTTTTTTTGGTCGCTCATTGAAATCTTCCTCTTGTAAGTGCCCTCCTGAGAGCTCTCCACTTAGCCTCACAAGAACTGAGACCTCAAGAAAATGCTGGGGAGTGGCATGGCTTGTTAGGGCTTCTGACCTTTTAATCCCCCCTCGAGTGTATGTGGTGCTGAGCCCATGAACCTCAGATACTGAGAGGGAACTGAGAAAAACACTGAAGAAGTTAAAGTCAGAATTAAATCCCAAGTTTCGGGGAGTGTTAATGGGTCCCCCTGAGGACCATTACCAACAAAGCCTCCCAGGGGCTGAGGAGAGCAGAAAGTTGGAGGCACTTGTTACAGGTTGGCAAAGGAAATGTGCAGGTGGCTGTGACACCAAGTCCACCTTGCTGTGTGTTATCAGACAGCATGGGCCAGCACTGACACCCAGCCCCTGCACAGGGTGGTGCTTTGGCTCCGACTTGGCTCAGGGCTCTTTGTGGGGGCAGGGAGAGGGTGGGGGTGTGCAAGACTTCGTGCAGGATGAGACAGCACCTCCTGGGCTCTCTGAGGGTGGGGACGTAATGAGGACCTGGGGCCGTCAGAAACACAGTGTCTCCTTGGCCTCAGTGGCAGACACCAGAGAAAGCCAAGAGCACAAAGACCTCCGTCCTGTCGGAGGCTTTCAGCCTTGGCAGTGCCCTCAGTCGTCTCCACCCCAGGCTGCCCTGTGCTGTCCCCCTCCTGTGTCTGTGTCCCTGCAGCCTGTAGACACCCAGCCTGCTTCCCCACTTTGCTCTCCCCCAGCCATCTGACCACCTTTACTGATGGCTCTCTGCCCTCTCTTGCTTTTCATCCAGACACAAAGCCAGGGGCTCCCCACCAACTCCCTCTGGGTGTCCTGTTGAACCACAGCACAAGTGACATCCCAGTTTCCAAAAGTTCAGCCTGAACTTCTCATAATGTATCTCATAATTGTTTTGTCTCTTTCTCCTTCTCTTGCTATTTCCTATTACCAAGAAACTCTCCATCACCTCTGAAACCACCCTTCAAGCACTCCCAGGCTCCTACTGGAATGCCCTTAGCCTCCCCTTCACCAGGCTAAAGAAGGCCACATCCCTCAGCCC
The DNA here is from genome assembly GCF_040807025.1 of Struthio camelus. Lineage (NCBI taxonomy): Eukaryota > Metazoa > Chordata > Aves > Struthioniformes > Struthionidae > Struthio > Struthio camelus. The sequence continues at coordinate 17,318 of NW_027182663.1, forward strand.
CTCCATACAGGCTTTGTGCTTCAGGACCCTACCCCCACCTTGGGAGACCTCCCCTGGACCTTCTCCAGGTCCTCCCCATTCCTCCAGCACTGGGCAGCCCACACGGGGACACACTCTTCCAGATGTGGCCACACCAGTGCTGAGTCAAGGGGGATGGGGACTGCCCTTGCCTGGGTGGCCATGGTCTTCCTGAAGCAGCCCCATATGCAGCTGGCCTCATTAGTGCAAGCATGCACTGCTGGCTCCTATGGCATCCCTTGTCATGTCCAGGCCCTTCTCCTCAGGGTCACTCCTCTGACGGTCAGCTCTCAGCCTGCCCTGATGCACAGCGTTTTACAGAATCACAGAATCACAGAATCGTTTAGGTTGGACGGGACCTCTGGAGATCATCTCGTCCAACCTCCCTGCTCAAGCAGGGTCACCTAGAGCATATTGCCCAGGATCACATCCAGACGGCTTTTGAATATCTCCAGCGAAGGAGACTCCACTACCTCTCTGGGCAACCTGTTCCAATGCTCTGTCACTCTCACAGGGAAGAAGTTTTTCCTCAGGTTCAGATGGAGCTGCCTGTGGTTCAGTTTGTGCCCATTGCCTCTTGTCCTGTCGCTGGGCACCACGGAGAAGAGGCTGGCCTCATCCTCTTGACACTCCCCCTTCAGATGCTTGTACACGTTGATGAGATCGCCTCTCAAGCTTCTCTTCCCCAGGCTGAACAGGCCCAGCTCTTGCAGTCTTTCTTCCTAGGAGAGGTGCTCCAGCCCTCTAATCCTCTTGGTAGCCCTCCGCTGGACTCTCTCCAGGAGTGCCATGTCTCTCTTGTACTGGGGAGCCCAGAACTGGACACAGTACTCCAGGTGAGGCCTCCCCAGGGCTGAGGAGAGGGGCAGGATCACCTCCCTCCACCTGCTGGCAACACTCTGCCTAATGCACCCCAGCATACCATGGGCCTTCTTGGCCACAAGGGCACACTGCTGCCTCATGTTTAACTTGTTGCCCACCAGCACTCCCAGGTCCTTCTCTGCAGAGCCACTTTGCAGCAGGTCAACCCCCAGCCTGTCCTGGTGCATGGGATTATTCCTGCCTAGGTGCAGGACCTTGCACTTGCCTTTGTTGAACTTCAGGAGGTTCCTCTCCGCCCACCTCTCCAGCCTGTCCAGGTCCCTCTGAATGGCAGCACAGCCTTCTGGTGTGTTAGCCTCTCCCCCCAGTTTAGTATCATCAGCAAACTTGCTGAGGGTGCACTCTGTCCCTTCCTCCAGGTCATTGAGGAATACATTGAACAAGACTGGACCCAGGACTGAGCCCTGGGGGACACCACTAGCCACAGGCCTCCAGCTAGACTGTGCCACTGACCACAACCCTCTGAGCTCGGCCATCCAGCCAGTTCTCCATCCACCTCACTGTCCTGGAAGGCTTGGTCAAGCATGATTTCCCTTTGGTGAATCCATGCTGACTCCTCCTGATCACCTTCTTGTCCTCCACATGCTTAGTGAGGACCTCCAGGATCACCTTTCCAGGGATGGAGGGGAGGCTGACAGGCCTGTAGATTCCTGGCTCCTCCTTCTTACCCTTTTTGAAGACTGGAGTGACATGGGCTTTCTTCCATTCGTCAGGCACCTCTCCTGTTCTCCAGGACCCTTCAAAAATGAAGAAGAGTGGCCTAGCGATAACATCCACTTCTCTAAGGGAAGCAGGTGGGACTTGGGGCACAGGAGCTATAACACTCAGCTACAGAGGCGAGTGGAAAAGGGTTCGATGTTAACAAGAGCGAAGTAGGTCCCCAGGGGCTGATGGGAGAACCGGCCGGGCTGGGGAGGGGAGGAGGAGGGTTGTCCACACATGTCCCGTACCAGAAATCCTGCCTTTCCTACACATCCAGGTTTCATTAGGAGACCCTCTGAATCAATAGGAATCCAGCAATGTGGATAACAGGGATTCTCGGGGCTGAAAAAAGAAGAAAACTGTGAAAGCCAGCATCCGATTTTTTTTTGGTCGCTCATTGAAATCTTCCTCTTGTAAGTGCCCTCCTGAGAGCTCTCCACTTAGCCTCACAAGAACTGAGACCTCAAGAAAATGCTGGGGAGTGGCATGGCTTGTTAGGGCTTCTGACCTTTTAATCCCCCCTCGAGTGTATGTGGTGCTGAGCCCATGAACCTCAGATACTGAGAGGGAACTGAGAAAAACACTGAAGAAGTTAAAGTCAGAATTAAATCCCAAGTTTCGGGGAGTGTTAATGGGTCCCCCTGAGGACCATTACCAACAAAGCCTCCCAGGGGCTGAGGAGAGCAGAAAGTTGGAGGCACTTGTTACAGGTTGGCAAAGGAAATGTGCAGGTGGCTGTGACACCAAGTCCACCTTGCTGTGTGTTATCAGACAGCATGGGCCAGCACTGACACCCAGCCCCTGCACAGGGTGGTGCTTTGGCTCCGACTTGGCTCAGGGCTCTTTGTGGGGGCAGGGAGAGGGTGGGGGTGTGCAAGACTTCGTGCAGGATGAGACAGCACCTCCTGGGCTCTCTGAGGGTGGGGACGTAATGAGGACCTGGGGCCGTCAGAAACACAGTGTCTCCTTGGCCTCAGTGGCAGACACCAGAGAAAGCCAAGAGCACAAAGACCTCCGTCCTGTCGGAGGCTTTCAGCCTTGGCAGTGCCCTCAGTCGTCTCCACCCCAGGCTGCCCTGTGCTGTCCCCCTCCTGTGTCTGTGTCCCTGCAGCCTGTAGACACCCAGCCTGCTTCCCCACTTTGCTCTCCCCCAGCCATCTGACCACCTTTACTGATGGCTCTCTGCCCTCTCTTGCTTTTCATCCAGACACAAAGCCAGGGGCTCCCCACCAACTCCCTCTGGGTGTCCTGTTGAACCACAGCACAAGTGACATCCCAGTTTCCAAAAGTTCAGCCTGAACTTCTCATAATGTATCTCATAATTGTTTTGTCTCTTTCTCCTTCTCTTGCTATTTCCTATTACCAAGAAACTCTCCATCACCTCTGAAACCACCCTTCAAGCACTCCCAGGCTCCTACTGGAATGCCCTTAGCCTCCCCTTCACCAGGCTAAAGAAGGCCACATCCCTCAGCCCCTCCATACAGGCTTTGTGCTTCAGGACCCTACCCCCACCTTGGGAGACCTCCCCTGGACCTTCTCCAGGTCCTCCCCATTCCTCCAGCACTGGGCAGCCCACACGGGGACACACTCTTCCAGATGTGGCCACACCAGTGCTGAGTCAAGGGGGATGGGGACTGCCCTTGCCTGGGTGGCCATGGTCTTCCTGAAGCAGCCCCATATGCAGCTGGCCTCATTAGTGCAAGCATGCACTGCTGGCTCCTATGGCATCCCTTGTCATGTCCAGGCCCTTCTCCTCAGGGTCACTCCTCTGACGGTCAGCTCTCAGCCTGCCCTGATGCACAGCGTTTTACAGAATCACAGAATCACAGAATCGTTTAGGTTGGACGGGACCTCTGGAGATCATCTCGTCCAACCTCCCTGCTCAAGCAGGGTCACCTAGAGCATATTGCCCAGGATCACATCCAGACGGCTTTTGAATATCTCCAGCGAAGGAGACTCCACTACCTCTCTGGGCAACCTGTTCCAATGCTCTGTCACTCTCACAGGGAAGAAGTTTTTCCTCAGGTTCAGATGGAGCTGCCTGTGGTTCAGTTTGTGCCCATTGCCTCTTGTCCTGTCGCTGGGCACCACGGAGAAGAGGCTGGCCTCATCCTCTTGACACTCCCCCTTCAGATGCTTGTACACGTTGATGAGATCGCCTCTCAAGCTTCTCTTCCCCAGGCTGAACAGGCCCAGCTCTTGCAGTCTTTCTTCCTAGGAGAGGTGCTCCAGCCCTCTAATCCTCTTGGTAGCCCTCCGCTGGACTCTCTCCAGGAGTGCCATGTCTCTCTTGTACTGGGGAGCCCAGAACTGGACACAGTACTCCAGGTGAGGCCTCCCCAGGGCTGAGGAGAGGGGCAGGATCACCTCCCTCCACCTGCTGGCAACACTCTGCCTAATGCACCCCAGCATACCATGGGCCTTCTTGGCCACAAGGGCACACTGCTGCCTCATGTTTAACTTGTTGCCCACCAGCACTCCCAGGTCCTTCTCTGCAGAGCCACTTTGCAGCAGGTCAACCCCCAGCCTGTCCTGGTGCATGGGATTATTCCTGCCTAGGTGCAGGACCTTGCACTTGCCTTTGTTGAACTTCAGGAGGTTCCTCTCCGCCCACCTCTCCAGCCTGTCCAGGTCCCTCTGAATGGCAGCACAGCCTTCTGGTGTGTTAGCCTCTCCCCCCAGTTTAGTATCATCAGCAAACTTGCTGAGGGTGCACTCTGTCCCTTCCTCCAGGTCATTGAGGAATACATTGAACAAGACTGGACCCAGGACTGAGCCCTGGGGGACACCACTAGCCACAGGCCTCCAGCTAGACTGTGCCACTGACCACAACCCTCTGAGCTCGGCCATCCAGCCAGTTCTCCATCCACCTCACTGTCCTGGAAGGCTTGGTCAAGCATGATTTCCCTTTGGTGAATCCATGCTGACTCCTCCTGATCACCTTCTTGTCCTCCACATGCTTAGTGAGGACCTCCAGGATCACCTTTCCAGGGATGGAGGGGAGGCTGACAGGCCTGTAGATTCCTGGCTCCTCCTTCTTACCCTTTTTGAAGACTGGAGTGACATGGGCTTTCTTCCATTCGTCAGGCACCTCTCCTGTTCTCCAGGACCCTTCAAAAATGAAGAAGAGTGGCCTAGCGATAACATCCACTTCTCTAAGGGAAGCAGGTGGGACTTGGGGCACAGGAGCTATAACACTCAGCTACAGAGGCGAGTGGAAAAGGGTTCGATGTTAACAAGAGCGAAGTAGGTCCCCAGGGGCTGATGGGAGAACCGGCCGGGCTGGGGAGGGGAGGAGGAGGGTTGTCCACACATGTCCCGTACCAGAAATCCTGCCTTTCCTACACATCCAGGTTTCATTAGGAGACCCTCTGAATCAATAGGAATCCAGCAATGTGGATAACAGGGATTCTCGGGGCTGAAAAAAGAAGAAAACTGTGAAAGCCAGCATCCGATTTTTTTTTGGTCGCTCATTGAAATCTTCCTCTTGTAAGTGCCCTCCTGAGAGCTCTCCACTTAGCCTCACAAGAACTGAGACCTCAAGAAAATGCTGGGGAGTGGCATGGCTTGTTAGGGCTTCTGACCTTTTAATCCCCCCTCGAGTGTATGTGGTGCTGAGCCCATGAACCTCAGATACTGAGAGGGAACTGAGAAAAACACTGAAGAAGTTAAAGTCAGAATTAAATCCCAAGTTTCGGGGAGTGTTAATGGGTCCCCCTGAGGACCATTACCAACAAAGCCTCCCAGGGGCTGAGGAGAGCAGAAAGTTGGAGGCACTTGTTACAGGTTGGCAAAGGAAATGTGCAGGTGGCTGTGACACCAAGTCCACCTTGCTGTGTGTTATCAGACAGCATGGGCCAGCACTGACACCCAGCCCCTGCACAGGGTGGTGCTTTGGCTCCGACTTGGCTCAGGGCTCTTTGTGGGGGCAGGGAGAGGGTGGGGGTGTGCAAGACTTCGTGCAGGATGAGACAGCACCTCCTGGGCTCTCTGAGGGTGGGGACGTAATGAGGACCTGGGGCCGTCAGAAACACAGTGTCTCCTTGGCCTCAGTGGCAGACACCAGAGAAAGCCAAGAGCACAAAGACCTCCGTCCTGTCGGAGGCTTTCAGCCTTGGCAGTGCCCTCAGTCGTCTCCACCCCAGGCTGCCCTGTGCTGTCCCCCTCCTGTGTCTGTGTCCCTGCAGCCTGTAGACACCCAGCCTGCTTCCCCACTTTGCTCTCCCCCAGCCATCTGACCACCTTTACTGATGGCTCTCTGCCCTCTCTTGCTTTTCATCCAGACACAAAGCCAGGGGCTCCCCACCAACTCCCTCTGGGTGTCCTGTTGAACCACAGCACAAGTGACATCCCAGTTTCCAAAAGTTCAGCCTGAACTTCTCATAATGTATCTCATAATTGTTTTGTCTCTTTCTCCTTCTCTTGCTATTTCCTATTACCAAGAAACTCTCCATCACCTCTGAAACCACCCTTCAAGCACTCCCAGGCTCCTACTGGAATGCCCTTAGCCTCCCCTTCACCAGGCTAAAGAAGGCCACATCCCTCAGCCCCTCCATACAGGCTTTGTGCTTCAGGACCCTACCCCCACCTTGGGAGACCTCCCCTGGACCTTCTCCAGGTCCTCCCCATTCCTCCAGCACTGGGCAGCCCACACGGGGACACACTCTTCCAGATGTGGCCACACCAGTGCTGAGTCAAGGGGGATGGGGACTGCCCTTGCCTGGGTGGCCATGGTCTTCCTGAAGCAGCCCCATATGCAGCTGGCCTCATTAGTGCAAGCATGCACTGCTGGCTCCTATGGCATCCCTTGTCATGTCCAGGCCCTTCTCCTCAGGGTCACTCCTCTGACGGTCAGCTCTCAGCCTGCCCTGATGCACAGCGTTTTACAGAATCACAGAATCACAGAATCGTTTAGGTTGGACGGGACCTCTGGAGATCATCTCGTCCAACCTCCCTGCTCAAGCAGGGTCACCTAGAGCATATTGCCCAGGATCACATCCAGACGGCTTTTGAATATCTCCAGCGAAGGAGACTCCACTACCTCTCTGGGCAACCTGTTCCAATGCTCTGTCACTCTCACAGGGAAGAAGTTTTTCCTCAGGTTCAGATGGAGCTGCCTGTGGTTCAGTTTGTGCCCATTGCCTCTTGTCCTGTCGCTGGGCACCACGGAGAAGAGGCTGGCCTCATCCTCTTGACACTCCCCCTTCAGATGCTTGTACACGTTGATGAGATCGCCTCTCAAGCTTCTCTTCCCCAGGCTGAACAGGCCCAGCTCTTGCAGTCTTTCTTCCTAGGAGAGGTGCTCCAGCCCTCTAATCCTCTTGGTAGCCCTCCGCTGGACTCTCTCCAGGAGTGCCATGTCTCTCTTGTACTGGGGAGCCCAGAACTGGACACAGTACTCCAGGTGAGGCCTCCCCAGGGCTGAGGAGAGGGGCAGGATCACCTCCCTCCACCTGCTGGCAACACTCTGCCTAATGCACCCCAGCATACCATGGGCCTTCTTGGCCACAAGGGCACACTGCTGCCTCATGTTTAACTTGTTGCCCACCAGCACTCCCAGGTCCTTCTCTGCAGAGCCACTTTGCAGCAGGTCAACCCCCAGCCTGTCCTGGTGCATGGGATTATTCCTGCCTAGGTGCAGGACCTTGCACTTGCCTTTGTTGAACTTCAGGAGGTTCCTCTCCGCCCACCTCTCCAGCCTGTCCAGGTCCCTCTGAATGGCAGCACAGCCTTCTGGTGTGTTAGCCTCTCCCCCCAGTTTAGTATCATCAGCAAACTTGCTGAGGGTGCACTCTGTCCCTTCCTCCAGGTCATTGAGGAATACATTGAACAAGACTGGACCCAGGACTGAGCCCTGGGGGACACCACTAGCCACAGGCCTCCAGCTAGACTGTGCCACTGACCACAACCCTCTGAGCTCGGCCATCCAGCCAGTTCTCCATCCACCTCACTGTCCTGGAAGGCTTGGTCAAGCATGATTTCCCTTTGGTGAATCCATGCTGACTCCTCCTGATCACCTTCTTGTCCTCCACATGCTTAGTGAGGACCTCCAGGATCACCTTTCCAGGGATGGAGGGGAGGCTGACAGGCCTGTAGATTCCTGGCTCCTCCTTCTTACCCTTTTTGAAGACTGGAGTGACATGGGCTTTCTTCCATTCGTCAGGCACCTCTCCTGTTCTCCAGGACCCTTCAAAAATGAAGAAGAGTGGCCTAGCGATAACATCCACTTCTCTAAGGGAAGCAGGTGGGACTTGGGGCACAGGAGCTATAACACTCAGCTACAGAGGCGAGTGGAAAAGGGTTCGATGTTAACAAGAGCGAAGTAGGTCCCCAGGGGCTGATGGGAGAACCGGCCGGGCTGGGGAGGGGAGGAGGAGGGTTGTCCACACATGTCCCGTACCAGAAATCCTGCCTTTCCTACACATCCAGGTTTCATTAGGAGACCCTCTGAATCAATAGGAATCCAGCAATGTGGATAACAGGGATTCTCGGGGCTGAAAAAAGAAGAAAACTGTGAAAGCCAGCATCCGATTTTTTTTTGGTCGCTCATTGAAATCTTCCTCTTGTAAGTGCCCTCCTGAGAGCTCTCCACTTAGCCTCACAAGAACTGAGACCTCAAGAAAATGCTGGGGAGTGGCATGGCTTGTTAGGGCTTCTGACCTTTTAATCCCCCCTCGAGTGTATGTGGTGCTGAGCCCATGAACCTCAGATACTGAGAGGGAACTGAGAAAAACACTGAAGAAGTTAAAGTCAGAATTAAATCCCAAGTTTCGGGGAGTGTTAATGGGTCCCCCTGAGGACCATTACCAACAAAGCCTCCCAGGGGCTGAGGAGAGCAGAAAGTTGGAGGCACTTGTTACAGGTTGGCAAAGGAAATGTGCAGGTGGCTGTGACACCAAGTCCACCTTGCTGTGTGTTATCAGACAGCATGGGCCAGCACTGACACCCAGCCCCTGCACAGGGTGGTGCTTTCGCTCCGACTTGGCTCAGGGCTCTTTGTGGGGGCAGGGAGAGGGTGGGGGTGTGCAAGACTTCGTGCAGGATGAGACAGCACCTCCTGGGCTCTCTGAGGGTGGGGACGTAATGAGGACCTGGGGCCGTCAGAAACACAGTGTCTCCTTGGCCTCAGTGGCAGACACCAGAGAAAGCCAAGAGCACAAAGACCTCCGTCCTGTCGGAGGCTTTCAGCCTTGGCAGTGCCCTCAGTCGTCTCCACCCCAGGCTGCCCTGTGCTGTCCCCCTCCTGTGTCTGTGTCCCTGCAGCCTGTAGACACCCAGCCTGCTTCCCCACTTTGCTCTCCCCCAGCCATCTGACCACCTTTACTGATGGCTCTCTGCCCTCTCTTGCTTTTCATCCAGACACAAAGCCAGGGGCTCCCCACCAACTCCCTCTGGGTGTCCTGTTGAACCACAGCACAAGTGACATCCCAGTTTCCAAAAGTTCAGCCTGAACTTCTCATAATGTATCTCATAATTGTTTTGTCTCTTTCTCCTTCTCTTGCTATTTCCTATTACCAAGAAACTCTCCATCACCTCTGAAACCACCCTTCAAGCACTCCCAGGCTCCTACTGGAATGCCCTTAGCCTCCCCTTCACCAGGCTAAAGAAGGCCACATCCCTCAGCCCCTCCATACAGGCTTTGTGCTTCAGGACCCTACCCCCACCTTGGGAGACCTCCCCTGGACCTTCTCCAGGTCCTCCCCATTCCTCCAGCACTGGGCAGCCCACACGGGGACACACTCTTCCAGATGTGGCCACACCAGTGCTGAGTCAAGGGGGATGGGGACTGCCCTTGCCTGGGTGGCCATGGTCTTCCTGAAGCAGCCCCATATGCAGCTGGCCTCATTAGTGCAAGCATGCACTGCTGGCTCCTATGGCATCCCTTGTCATGTCCAGGCCCTTCTCCTCAGGGTCACTCCTCTGACGGTCAGCTCTCAGCCTGCCCTGATGCACAGCGTTTTACAGAATCACAGAATCACAGAATCGTTTAGGTTGGACGGGACCTCTGGAGATCATCTCGTCCAACCTCCCTGCTCAAGCAGGGTCACCTAGAGCATATTGCCCAGGATCACATCCAGACGGCTTTTGAATATCTCCAGCGAAGGAGACTCCACTACCTCTCTGGGCAACCTGTTCCAATGCTCTGTCACTCTCACAGGGAAGAAGTTTTTCCTCAGGTTCAGATGGAGCTGCCTGTGGTTCAGTTTGTGCCCATTGCCTCTTGTCCTGTCGCTGGGCACCACGGAGAAGAGGCTGGCCTCATCCTCTTGACACTCCCCCTTCAGATGCTTGTACACGTTGATGAGATCGCCTCTCAAGCTTCTCTTCCCCAGGCTGAACAGGCCCAGCTCTTGCAGTCTTTCTTCCTAGGAGAGGTGCTCCAGCCCTCTAATCCTCTTGGTAGCCCTCCGCTGGACTCTCTCCAGGAGTGCCATGTCTCTCTTGTACTGGGGAGCCCAGAACTGGACACAGTACTCCAGGTGAGGCCTCCCCAGGGCTGAGGAGAGGGGCAGGATCACCTCCCTCCACCTGCTGGCAACACTCTGCCTAATGCACCCCAGCATACCATGGGCCTTCTTGGCCACAAGGGCACACTGCTGCCTCATGTTTAACTTGTTGCCCACCAGCACTCCCAGGTCCTTCTCTGCAGAGCCACTTTGCAGCAGGTCAACCCCCAGCCTGTCCTGGTGCATGGGATTATTCCTGCCTAGGTGCAGGACCTTGCACTTGCCTTTGTTGAACTTCAGGAGGTTCCTCTCCGCCCACCTCTCCAGCCTGTCCAGGTCCCTCTGAATGGCAGCACAGCCTTCTGGTGTGTTAGCCTCTCCCCCCAGTTTAGTATCATCAGCAAACTTGCTGAGGGTGCACTCTGTCCCTTCCTCCAGGTCATTGAGGAATACATTGAACAAGACTGGACCCAGGACTGAGCCCTGGGGGACACCACTAGCCACAGGCCTCCAGCTAGACTGTGCCACTGACCACAACCCTCTGAGCTCGGCCATCCAGCCAGTTCTCCATCCACCTCACTGTCCTGGAAGGCTTGGTCAAGCATGATTTCCCTTTGGTGAATCCATGCTGACTCCTCCTGATCACCTTCTTGTCCTCCACATGCTTAGTGAGGACCTCCAGGATCACCTTTCCAGGGATGGAGGGGAGGCTGACAGGCCTGTAGATTCCTGGCTCCTCCTTCTTACCCTTTTTGAAGACTGGAGTGACATGGGCTTTCTTCCATTCGTCAGGCACCTCTCCTGTTCTCCAGGACCCTTCAAAAATGAAGAAGAGTGGCCTAGCGATAACATCCACTTCTCTAAGGGAAGCAGGTGGGACTTGGGGCACAGGAGCTATAACACTCAGCTACAGAGGCGAGTGGAAAAGGGTTCGATGTTAACAAGAGCGAAGTAGGTCCCCAGGGGCTGATGGGAGAACCGGCCGGGCTGGGGAGGGGAGGAGGAGGGTTGTCCACACATGTCCCGTACCAGAAATCCTGCCTTTCCTACACATCCAGGTTTCATTAGGAGACCCTCTGAATCAATAGGAATCCAGCAATGTGGATAACAGGGATTCTCGGGGCTGAAAAAAGAAGAAAACTGTGAAAGCCAGCATCCGATTTTTTTTTGGTCGCTCATTGAAATCTTCCTCTTGTAAGTGCCCTCCTGAGAGCTCTCCACTTAGCCTCACAAGAACTGAGACCTCAAGAAAATGCTGGGGAGTGGCATGGCTTGTTAGGGCTTCTGACCTTTTAATCCCCCCTCGAGTGTATGTGGTGCTGAGCCCATGAACCTCAGATACTGAGAGGGAACTGAGAAAAACACTGAAGAAGTTAAAGTCAGAATTAAATCCCAAGTTTCGGGGAGTGTTAATGGGTCCCCCTGAGGACCATTACCAACAAAGCCTCCCAGGGGCTGAGGAGAGCAGAAAGTTGGAGGCACTTGTTACAGGTTGGCAAAGGAAATGTGCAGGTGGCTGTGACACCAAGTCCACCTTGCTGTGTGTTATCAGACAGCATGGGCCAGCACTGACACCCAGCCCCTGCACAGGGTGGTGCTTTGGCTCCGACTTGGCTCAGGGCTCTTTGTGGGGGCAGGGAGAGGGTGGGGGTGTGCAAGACTTCGTGCAGGATGAGACAGCACCTCCTGGGCTCTCTGAGGGTGGGGACGTAATGAGGACCTGGGGCCGTCAGAAACACAGTGTCTCCTTGGCCTCAGTGGCAGACACCAGAGAAAGCCAAGAGCACAAAGACCTCCGTCCTGTCGGAGGCTTTCAGCCTTGGCAGTGCCCTCAGTCGTCTCCACCCCAGGCTGCCCTGTGCTGTCCCCCTCCTGTGTCTGTGTCCCTGCAGCCTGTAGACACCCAGCCTGCTTCCCCACTTTGCTCTCCCCCAGCCATCTGACCACCTTTACTGATGGCTCTCTGCCCTCTCTTGCTTTTCATCCAGACACAAAGCCAGGGGCTCCCCACCAACTCCCTCTGGGTGTCCTGTTGAACCACAGCACAAGTGACATCCCAGTTTCCAAAAGTTCAGCCTGAACTTCTCATAATGTATCTCATAATTGTTTTGTCTCTTTCTCCTTCTCTTGCTATTTCCTATTACCAAGAAACTCTCCATCACCTCTGAAACCACCCTTCAAGCACTCCCAGGCTCCTACTGGAATGCCCTTAGCCTCCCCTTCACCAGGCTAAAGAAGGCCACATCCCTCAGCCCCTCCATACAGGCTTTGTGCTTCAGGACCCTACCCCCACCTTGGGAGACCTCCCCTGGACCTTCTCCAGGTCCTCCCCATTCCTCCAGCACTGGGCAGCCCACACGGGGACACACTCTTCCAGATGTGGCCACACCAGTGCTGAGTCAAGGGGGATGGGGACTGCCCTTGCCTGGGTGGCCATGGTCTTCCTGAAGCAGCCCCATATGCAGCTGGCCTCATTAGTGCAAGCATGCACTGCTGGCTCCTATGGCATCCCTTGTCATGTCCAGGCCCTTCTCCTCAGGGTCACTCCTCTGACGGTCAGCTCTCAGCCTGCCCTGATGCACAGCGTTTTACAGAATCACAGAATCACAGAATCGTTTAGGTTGGACGGGACCTCTGGAGATCATCTCGTCCAACCTCCCTGCTCAAGCAGGGTCACCTAGAGCATATTGCCCAGGATCACATCCAGACGGCTTTTGAATATCTCCAGCGAAGGAGACTCCACTACCTCTCTGGGCAACCTGTTCCAATGCTCTGTCACTCTCACAGGGAAGAAGTTTTTCCTCAGGTTCAGATGGAGCTGCCTGTGGTTCAGTTTGTGCCCATTGCCTCTTGTCCTGTCGCTGGGCACCACGGAGAAGAGGCTGGCCTCATCCTCTTGACACTCCCCCTTCAGATGCTTGTACACGTTGATGAGATCGCCTCTCAAGCTTCTCTTCCCCAGGCTGAACAGGCCCAGCTCTTGCAGTCTTTCTTCCTAGGAGAGGTGCTCCAGCCCTCTAATCCTCTTGGTAGCCCTCCGCTGGACTCTCTCCAGGAGTGCCATGTCTCTCTTGTACTGGGGAGCCCAGAACTGGACACAGTACTCCAGGTGAGGCCTCCCCAGGGCTGAGGAGAGGGGCAGGATCACCTCCCTCCACCTGCTGGCAACACTCTGCCTAATGCACCCCAGCATACCATGGGCCTTCTTGGCCACAAGGGCACACTGCTGCCTCATGTTTAACTTGTTGCCCACCAGCACTCCCAGGTCCTTCTCTGCAGAGCCACTTTGCAGCAGGTCAACCCCCAGCCTGTCCTGGTGCATGGGATTATTCCTGCCTAGGTGCAGGACCTTGCACTTGCCTTTGTTGAACTTCAGGAGGTTCCTCTCCGCCCACCTCTCCAGCCTGTCCAGGTCCCTCTGAATGGCAGCACAGCCTTCTGGTGTGTTAGCCTCTCCCCCCAGTTTAGTATCATCAGCAAACTTGCTGAGGGTGCACTCTGTCCCTTCCTCCAGGTCATTGAGGAATACATTGAACAAGACTGGACCCAGGACTGAGCCCTGGGGGACACCACTAGCCACAGGCCTCCAGCTAGACTGTGCCACTGACCACAACCCTCTGAGCTCGGCCATCCAGCCAGTTCTCCATCCACCTCACTGTCCTGGAAGGCTTGGTCAAGCATGATTTCCCTTTGGTGAATCCATGCTGACTCCTCCTGATCACCTTCTTGTCCTCCACATGCTTAGTGAGGACCTCCAGGATCACCTTTCCAGGGATGGAGGGGAGGCTGACAGGCCTGTAGATTCCTGGCTCCTCCTTCTTACCCTTTTTGAAGACTGGAGTGACATGGGCTTTCTTCCATTCGTCAGGCACCTCTCCTGTTCTCCAGGACCCTTCAAAAATGAAGAAGAGTGGCCTAGCGATAACATCCACTTCTCTAAGGGAAGCAGGTGGGACTTGGGGCACAGGAGCTATAACACTCAGCTACAGAGGCGAGTGGAAAAGGGTTCGATGTTAACAAGAGCGAAGTAGGTCCCCAGGGGCTGATGGGAGAACCGGCCGGGCTGGGGAGGGGAGGAGGAGGGTTGTCCACACATGTCCCGTACCAGAAATCCTGCCTTTCCTACACATCCAGGTTTCATTAGGAGACCCTCTGAATCAATAGGAATCCAGCAATGTGGATAACAGGGATTCTCGGGGCTGAAAAAAGAAGAAAACTGTGAAAGCCAGCATCCGATTTTTTTTTGGTCGCTCATTGAAATCTTCCTCTTGTAAGTGCCCTCCTGAGAGCTCTCCACTTAGCCTCACAAGAACTGAGACCTCAAGAAAATGCTGGGGAGTGGCATGGCTTGTTAGGGCTTCTGACCTTTTAATCCCCCCTCGAGTGTATGTGGTGCTGAGCCCATGAACCTCAGATACTGAGAGGGAACTGAGAAAAACACTGAAGAAGTTAAAGTCAGAATTAAATCCCAAGTTTCGGGGAGTGTTAATGGGTCCCCCTGAGGACCATTACCAACAAAGCCTCCCAGGGGCTGAGGAGAGCAGAAAGTTGGAGGCACTTGTTACAGGTTGGCAAAGGAAATGTGCAGGTGGCTGTGACACCAAGTCCACCTTGCTGTGTGTTATCAGACAGCATGGGCCAGCACTGACACCCAGCCCCTGCACAGGGTGGTGCTTTCGCTCCGACTTGGCTCAGGGCTCTTTGTGGGGGCAGGGAGAGGGTGGGGGTGTGCAAGACTTCGTGCAGGATGAGACAGCACCTCCTGGGCTCTCTGAGGGTGGGGACGTAATGAGGACCTGGGGCCGTCAGAAACACAGTGTCTCCTTGGCCTCAGTGGCAGACACCAGAGAAAGCCAAGAGCACAAAGACCTCCGTCCTGTCGGAGGCTTTCAGCCTTGGCAGTGCCCTCAGTCGTCTCCACCCCAGGCTGCCCTGTGCTGTCCCCCTCCTGTGTCTGTGTCCCTGCAGCCTGTAGACACCCAGCCTGCTTCCCCACTTTGCTCTCCCCCAGCCATCTGACCACCTTTACTGATGGCTCTCTGCCCTCTCTTGCTTTTCATCCAGACACAAAGCCAGGGGCTCCCCACCAACTCCCTCTGGGTGTCCTGTTGAACCACAGCACAAGTGACATCCCAGTTTCCAAAAGTTCAGCCTGAACTTCTCATAATGTATCTCATAATTGTTTTGTCTCTTTCTCCTTCTCTTGCTATTTCCTATTACCAAGAAACTCTCCATCACCTCTGAAACCACCCTTCAAGCACTCCCAGGCTCCTACTGGAATGCCCTTAGCCTCCCCTTCACCAGGCTAAAGAAGGCCACATCCCTCAGCCCCTCCATACAGGCTTTGTGCTTCAGGACCCTACCCCCACCTTGGGAGACCTCCCCTGGACCTTCTCCAGGTCCTCCCCATTCCTCCAGCACTGGGCAGCCCACACGGGGACACACTCTTCCAGATGTGGCCACACCAGTGCTGAGTCAAGGGGGATGGGGACTGCCCTTGCCTGGGTGGCCATGGTCTTCCTGAAGCAGCCCCATATGCAGCTGGCCTCATTAGTGCAAGCATGCACTGCTGGCTCCTATGGCATCCCTTGTCATGTCCAGGCCCTTCTCCTCAGGGTCACTCCTCTGACGGTCAGCTCTCAGCCTGCCCTGATGCACAGCGTTTTACAGAATCACAGAATCACAGAATCGTTTAGGTTGGACGGGACCTCTGGAGATCATCTCGTCCAACCTCCCTGCTCAAGCAGGGTCACCTAGAGCATATTGCCCAGGATCACATCCAGACGGCTTTTGAATATCTCCAGCGAAGGAGACTCCACTACCTCTCTGGGCAACCTGTTCCAATGCTCTGTCACTCTCACAGGGAAGAAGTTTTTCCTCAGGTTCAGATGGAGCTGCCTGTGGTTCAGTTTGTGCCCATTGCCTCTTGTCCTGTCGCTGGGCACCACGGAGAAGAGGCTGGCCTCATCCTCTTGACACTCCCCCTTCAGATGCTTGTACACGTTGATGAGATCGCCTCTCAAGCTTCTCTTCCCCAGGCTGAACAGGCCCAGCTCTTGCAGTCTTTCTTCCTAGGAGAGGTGCTCCAGCCCTCTAATCCTCTTGGTAGCCCTCCGCTGGACTCTCTCCAGGAGTGCCATGTCTCTCTTGTACTGGGGAGCCCAGAACTGGACACAGTACTCCAGGTGAGGCCTCCCCAGGGCTGAGGAGAGGGGCAGGATCACCTCCCTCCACCTGCTGGCAACACTCTGCCTAATGCACCCCAGCATACCATGGGCCTTCTTGGCCACAAGGGCACACTGCTGCCTCATGTTTAACTTGTTGTCCACCAGCACTCCCAGGTCCTTCTCTGCAGAGCCACTTTGCAGCAGGTCAACCCCCAGCCTGTCCTGGTGCATGGGATTATTCCTGCCTAGGTGCAGGACCTTGCACTTGCCTTTGTTGAACTTCAGGAGGTTCCTCTCCGCCCACCTCTCCAGCCTGTCCAGGTCCCTCTGAATGGCAGCACAGCCTTCTGGTGTGTTAGCCTCTCCCCCCAGTTTAGTATCATCAGCAAACTTGCTGAGGGTGCACTCTGTCCCTTCCTCCAGGTCATTGAGGAATACATTGAACAAGACTGGACCCAGGACTGAGCCCTGGGGGACACCACTAGCCACAGGCCTCCAGCTAGACTGTGCCACTGACCACAACCCTCTGAGCTCGGCCATCCAGCCAGTTCTCCATCCACCTCACTGTCCTGGAAGGCTTGGTCAAGCATGATTTCCCTTTGGTGAATCCATGCTGACTCCTCCTGATCACCTTCTTGTCCTCCACATGCTTAGTGAGGACCTCCAGGATCACCTTTCCAGGGATGGAGGGGAGGCTGACAGGCCTGTAGATTCCTGGCTCCTCCTTCTTACCCTTTTTGAAGACTGGAGTGACATGGGCTTTCTTCCATTCGTCAGGCACCTCTCCTGTTCTCCAGGACCCTTCAAAAATGAAGAAGAGTGGCCTAGCGATAACATCCACTTCTCTAAGGGAAGCAGGTGGGACTTGGGGCACAGGAGCTATAACACTCAGCTACAGAGGCGAGTGGAAAAGGGTTCGATGTTAACAAGAGCGAAGTAGGTCCCCAGGGGCTGATGGGAGAACCGGCCGGGCTGGGGAGGGGAGGAGGAGGGTTGTCCACACATGTCCCGTACCAGAAATCCTGCCTTTCCTACACATCCAGGTTTCATTAGGAGACCCTCTGAATCAATAGGAATCCAGCAATGTGGATAACAGGGATTCTCGGGGCTGAAAAAAGAAGAAAACTGTGAAAGCCAGCATCCGATTTTTTTTTGGTCGCTCATTGAAATCTTCCTCTTGTAAGTGCCCTCCTGAGAGCTCTCCACTTAGCCTCACAAGAACTGAGACCTCAAGAAAATGCTGGGGAGTGGCATGGCTTGTTAGGGCTTCTGACCTTTTAATCCCCCCTCGAGTGTATGTGGTGCTGAGCCCATGAACCTCAGATACTGAGAGGGAACTGAGAAAAACACTGAAGAAGTTAAAGTCAGAATTAAATCCCAAGTTTCGGGGAGTGTTAATGGGTCCCCCTGAGGACCATTACCAACAAAGCCTCCCAGGGGCTGAGGAGAGCAGAAAGTTGGAGGCACTTGTTACAGGTTGGCAAAGGAAATGTGCAGGTGGCTGTGACACCAAGTCCACCTTGCTGTGTGTTATCAGACAGCATGGGCCAGCACTGACACCCAGCCCCTGCACAGGGTGGTGCTTTCGCTCCGACTTGGCTCAGGGCTCTTTGTGGGGGCAGGGAGAGGGTGGGGGTGTGCAAGACTTCGTGCAGGATGAGACAGCACCTCCTGGGCTCTCTGAGGGTGGGGACGTAATGAGGACCTGGGGCCGTCAGAAACACAGTGTCTCCTTGGCCTCAGTGGCAGACACCAGAGAAAGCCAAGAGCACAAAGACCTCCGTCCTGTCGGAGGCTTTCAGCCTTGGCAGTGCCCTCAGTCGTCTCCACCCCAGGCTGCCCTGTGCTGTCCCCCTCCTGTGTCTGTGTCCCTGCAGCCTGTAGACACCCAGCCTGCTTCCCCACTTTGCTCTCCCCCAGCCATCTGACCACCTTTACTGATGGCTCTCTGCCCTCTCTTGCTTTTCATCCAGACACAAAGCCAGGGGCTCCCCACCAACTCCCTCTGGGTGTCCTGTTGAACCACAGCACAAGTGACATCCCAGTTTCCAAAAGTTCAGCCTGAACTTCTCATAATGTATCTCATAATTGTTTTGTCTCTTTCTCCTTCTCTTGCTATTTCCTATTACCAAGAAACTCTCCATCACCTCTGAAACCACCCTTCAAGCACTCCCAGGCTCCTACTGGAATGCCCTTAGCCTCCCCTTCACCAGGCTAAAGAAGGCCACATCCCTCAGCCCCTCCATACAGGCTTTGTGCTTCAGGACCCTACCCCCACCTTGGGAGACCTCCCCTGGACCTTCTCCAGGTCCTCCCCATTCCTCCAGCACTGGGCAGCCCACACGGGGACACACTCTTCCAGATGTGGCCACACCAGTGCTGAGTCAAGGGGGATGGGGACTGCCCTTGCCTGGGTGGCCATGGTCTTCCTGAAGCAGCCCCATATGCAGCTGGCCTCATTAGTGCAAGCATGCACTGCTGGCTCCTATGGCATCCCTTGTCATGTCCAGGCCCTTCTCCTCAGGGTCACTCCTCTGACGGTCAGCTCTCAGCCTGCCCTGATGCACAGCGTTTTACAGAATCACAGAATCACAGAATCGTTTAGGTTGGACGGGACCTCTGGAGATCATCTCGTCCAACCTCCCTGCTCAAGCAGGGTCACCTAGAGCATATTGCCCAGGATCACATCCAGACGGCTTTTGAATATCTCCAGCGAAGGAGACTCCACTACCTCTCTGGGCAACCTGTTCCAATGCTCTGTCACTCTCACAGGGAAGAAGTTTTTCCTCAGGTTCAGATGGAGCTGCCTGTGGTTCAGTTTGTGCCCATTGCCTCTTGTCCTGTCGCTGGGCACCACGGAGAAGAGGCTG
>NW_027182664.1:0-17180 GCF_040807025.1 Struthio camelus
CCGCGCCGACGCGCCAGGGCCCGCGGCGGGCAGAGGGCTGAGCCCGCCGAGCCCGCCGCGGGCCACGGGAGCACACGCGCGCTATATCCCGCGCCGACGCGCCAGGGCCCGCGGCGGGCAGGGGCGAGCCCGCCGAGCCGCCGCCGCGGGCCACGGCGAGCTCGGCGAGGCCCGCGCCGACGCGCCAGGGCCCGCGGCGGGCCGGGGCGAGCCCGCCGAGCCCGCCGCGGGCCACGGCGAGCTCGGCGAGGCCCGCGCCGACGCGCCAGGGCCCGCGGCGGGCGGGGGCGAGCCCGCCGAGCCCGCCGCGGGCCACGGCGAGCTCGGCGAGGCCCGCGCCGACGCGCCAGGGCCCGCGGCGGGCGGGGCGAGCCCGCCGAGCCCGCCGCGGGCCACGGCGAGCTCGGCGAGGCCCGCGCCGACGCGCCAGGGCCCGCGGCGGGCGGGGGCGAGCCCGCCGAGCCCGCCGCGGGCCACGGCGAGCTCGGCGAGGCCCGCGCCGACGCGCCAGGGCCCGCGGCGGGCGGGGGCGAGCCCGCCGAGCCGCCGCGGGCCACGGCGAGCTCGGCGAGGCCCGCGCCGACGCGCCAGGGCCCGCGGCGGGCGGGGGCGAGCCCGCCGAGCCCGCCGCGGGCCACGGCGAGCTCGGCGAGGCCCGCGCCGACGCGCCAGGGCCCGGGGCGGGCGGGGGCGAGCCCGCCGAGCCCGGCGCGGGCCACGGCGAGCTCGGCGAGGCCCGCGCCGACGCGCCAGGGCCCGGGCGGGCGGGGGCGAGCCCGCCGAGCCGCCGCGGGCCACGGCGAGTTCGGCGAGGCCCGCGCCGACGCGCCAGGGCCCGCGGCGGGCGGGGGCGAGCCCGCCGAGCCCGCCGCGGGCCACGGCCAGCTCGGCGAGGCCCGCGCCGACGCGCCAGGGCCCGCGGCGGGCGGGGGCGAGCCCGCCGAGCCCGGCGCGGGCCACGGCGAGCTCGGCGAGGCCCGCGCCGACGCGCCAGGGCCCGGGGCGGCCGGGGGCGAGCCCGCCGAGCCCGCCGCGGGCCACGGCGAGCTCGGCGAGGCCCGCGCCGACGCGCCAGGGCCCGCGGCGGGCGGGGCGAGCCCGCCGAGCCCGCCGCGGGCCACGGCGAGCTCGGCGAGGCCCGCGCCGACGCGCCAGGGCCCGCGGCGGGCGGGGGCGAGCCCGCCGAGCCCGCCGCGGGCCACGGCGAGCTCGGCGAGGCCCGCGCCGACGCGCCAGGGCCGCGGCGGGCGGGGGCGAGCCCGCCGAGCCCGCCGCGGGCCACGACGAGCTCGGCGAGGCCCGCGCCGACGCGCCAGGGCCCGCGGCGGGCGGGGGCGAGCCCGCCGAGCCCGCCGCGGGCCACGGCGAGCTCGGCGAGGCCCGCGCCGACGCGCCAGGGCCCGCGGCGGGCGGGGGCGAGCCCGCCGAGCCCGGCGCGGGCCACGGCGAGCTCGGCGAGGCCCGCGCCGACGCGCCAGGGCCCGCGGCGGGCGGGGGCGAGCCCGCCGAGCCCGCCGCGGGCCACGGCGAGCTCGGCGAGGCCCGCGCCGACGCGCCAGGGCCCGCGGCGGGCGGGGGCGAGCCGGCCGAGCGCGCCGCGGGCCACGGCGAGCTCGGCGAGGCCCGCGCCGACGCGCCAGGGCCCGGGGCGGGCGGGGGCGAGCCCGCCGAGCCCGGCGCGGGCCACGGCGAGCTCGGCGAGGCCCGCGCCGACGCGCCAGGGCCCGGGGCGGCCGGGGGCGAGCCCGCCGAGCCCGCCGCGGGCCACGGCCAGCTCGGCGAGGCCCGCGCCGACGCGCCAGGGCCCGCGGCGGGCGGGGGCGAGCCCGCCGAGCGCGCCGCGGGCCACGGCGAGTTCGGCGAGGCCCGCGCCGACGCGCCAGGGCCCGGGGCGGGCGGGGGCGAGCCCGCCGAGCCCGCCGCGGGCCACGGCCAGCTCGGCGAGGCCCGCGCCGACGCGCCAGGGCCCGGGCGGGCGGGGGCGAGCCCGCCGAGCCCGGCGCGGGCCACGGCGAGCTCGGCGAGGCCCGCGCCGACGCGCCAGGGCCCGGGGCGGCCGGGGGCGAGCCCGCCGAGCCCGCCGCGGGCCACGGCGAGCTCGGCGAGGCCCGCGCCGACGCGCCAGGGCCCGCGGCGGGCCGGGGCGAGCCCGCCGAGCCCGCCGCGGGCCACGGCGAGCTCGGCGAGGCCCGCGCCGACGCGCCAGGGCCCGCGGCGGGCGGGGGCGAGCCCGCCGAGCCCGCCGCGGGCCACGGCGAGCTCGGCGAGGCCCGCGCCGACGCGCCAGGGCCGCGGCGGGCGGGGGCGAGCCCGCCGAGCCCGCCGCGGGCCACGGCGAGCTCGGCGAGGCCCGCGCCGACGCGCCAGGGCCCGCGGCGGGCGGGGGCGAGCCCGCCGAGCCCGCCGCGGGCCACGGCGAGCTCGGCGAGGCCCGCGCCGACGCGCCAGGGCCCGCGGCGGGCGGGGGCGAGCCCGCCGAGCCCGGCGCGGGCCACGGCGAGCTCGGCGAGGCCCGCGCCGACGCGCCAGGGCCCGCGGCGTGCGGGGGCGAGCCCGCCGAGCCCGCCGCGGGCCACGGCGAGCTCGGCGAGGCCCGCGCCGACGCGCCAGGGCCCGCGGCGGGCGGGGGCGAGCCGGCCGAGCGCGCCGCGGGCCACGGCGAGCTCGGCGAGGCCCGTGCCGACGCGCCAGGGCCCGCGGCGGGCGGGGGCGAGCCCGCCGAGCCCGCCGCGGGCCACGGCGAGCTCGGCGAGGCCCGCGCCGACGCGCCAGGGCCCGCGGCGGGCGGGGGCGAGCCCGCCGAGCCCGCCGCGGGCCACGGCGAGCTCGGCGAGGCCCGCGCCGACACGCCAGGGCCCGCGGCGGGCGGGGGCGAGCCCGCCGAGCCCGCCGCGGGCCACGGCGAGCTCGGCGAGGCCCGCGCCGACGCGCCAGGGCCCGCGGCGGGCGGGGGCGAGCCCGCCGAGCCCGCCACGGGCCACGGCGAGCTCGGCGAGGCCCGCGCCGACGCGCCAGGGCCCGGGGCGGGCGGGGGCGAGCCCGCCGAGCCCGCCGCGGGCCACGGCGAGTTCGGCGAGGCCCGCGCCGACGCGCCAGGGCCCGCGGCGGGCGGGGGCGAGCCCGCCGAGCCCGCGCGGGCCACGGCGAGCTCGGCGAGGCCCGCCCCGACGCGCCAGGGCCCGGGGCGGGCGGGGGCGAGCCCGCCGAGCCCGCCGCGGGCCACGGCGAGCTCGGCGAGGCCCGCGCCGACGCGCCAGGGCCCGCGGCGGGCGGGGGCGAGCCCGCCGAGCCCGCCGCGGGCCACGGCGAGCTCGGCGAGGCCCGCGCCGACGCGCCAGGGCCCGGGGCGGGCGGGGGCGAGCCCGCCGAGCCCGCCGCGGGCCACGGCGAGCTCGGCGAGGCCCGCGCCGACGCGCCAGGGCCCGCGGCGGGCGGGGCGAGCCCGCCGAGCCCGCCGCGGGCCACGGCGAGCTCGGCGAGGCCCGCGCCGACGCGCCAGGGCCCGCGCGGGCGGGGGCGAGCCCGCCGAGCCCGCCGCGGGCCACGGCGAGCTCGGCGAGGCCCGCGCCGACGCGCCAGGGCCCGCGGCGGGCGGGGGCGAGCCCGCCGAGCCCGCCGCGGGCCACGGCGAGCTCGGCGAGGCCCGCGCCGACGCGCCAGGGCCGCGGCGGGCGGGGGCGAGCCCGCCGAGCCCGCCGCGGGCCACGGCGAGCTCGGCGAGGCCCGCGCCGACGCGCCAGGGCCCGCGGCGGGCGGGGGCGAGCCCGCCGAGCCCGCCGCGGGCCACGGCGAGCTCGGCGAGGCCCGCGCCGACGCGCCAGGGCCCGCGGCGGGCGGGGGCGAGCCCGCCGAGCCCGGCGCGGGCCACGGCGAGCTCGGCGAGGCCCGCGCCGACGCGCCAGGGCCCGCGGCGTGCGGGGGCGAGCCCGCCGAGCCCGCCGCGGGCCACGGCGAGCTCGGCGAGGCCCGCGCCGACGCGCCAGGGCCCGCGGCGGGCGGGGGCGAGCCGGCCGAGCGCGCCGCGGGCCACGGCGAGCTCGGCGAGGCCCGTGCCGACGCGCCAGGGCCCGCGGCGGGCGGGGGCGAGCCCGCCGAGCCCGCCGCGGGCCACGGCGAGCTCGGCGAGGCCCGCGCCGACGCCCCAGGGCCTGCGGCGGGCGGGGGCGAGCCCGTCGAGCCCGGCGCGGGCCACGGCGAGCTCGGCGAGGCCCGCGCCGACGCGCCAGGGCCCGGGACGGGCGGGGGCGAGCCCGCCGAGCCCGCCGCGGGCCACGGCGAGCTCGGCGAGGCCCGCGCCGACGCGCCAGGGCCCGCGGAGGGCGGGGGCGACCCCGCCGAGCCCGGCGCGGGCCACGGCGAGCTCGGCGAGGCCCGCGCCGACGCCCCAGGGCCCGCGGCGGGCGGGGGCGAGCCCTGGGAGCCCGCCGCGGGCCACGGCGAGCTCGGCGAGGCCCGCGCCGACGCGCCAGGGCCCGCGGCGGGCGGGGGCGAGCCCTCCGAGCCCGCCGCGGGCCACGGCGAGCTCGGCGAGGCCCGCGCCGACGCGCCAGGGCCCGCGGCGGGCGGGGGCGAGCCCGCCGAGCCCGGCGCAGGCCACGGCGAGCTCGGCGAGGCCCGCGCCGACGCGCCAGGGCCCGGGGCGGGCGGGGGCGAGCCCGCCGAGCCCGGCGCAGGCCACGGCGAGCTCGGCGAGGCCCGCGCCGACGCGCCAGGCCCGCGGCGGGCGGGGCGAGCCGCCGAGCCCGCTGCGGGCCACGGCGAGCTCGGCGAGGCCCGCGCCGACGCGCCAGGGCCCGCGGCGGGCGGGGGCGAGCCCGCCGAGCCCGGCGCAGGCCACGGCGAGCTCGGCGAGGCCCGCGCCGACGCGCCAGGGCCCGCGGCGGGCGGGGGCGAGCCCGCCGAGCCCGCCGCGGGCCACGGCGAGCTCGGCGAGGCCCGCGCCGACGCGCCAGGGCCCGCGGCGGGCGGGGGCGAGCCCGCCGAGCCCGCCGCGGGCCACGGCGAGCTCGGCGAGGCCCGCGCCGACGCGCCAGGGCCCGGGGCGGGCGGGGGCGAGCCCGCCGAGCCCGGCGCGGGCCACGGCGAGCTCGGCGAGGCCCGCGCCGACGCGCCAGGGCCCGCGGCGGGCGGGGGCGAGCCCGCCGAGCCCGGCGCAGGCCACGGCGAGCTCGGCGAGGCCCGCGCCGACGCGCCAGGGCCCGCGGCGGGCGGGGGCGAGCCCGCCGAGCCCGCCGCGGGCCACGGCGAGCTCGGCGAGGCCAGCGCCGACGCGCCAGGGCCCGCGGCGGGCGGGGGCGAGCCCGCCGAGCCCGACGCGGGCCACGGCGAGCTCGGCGAGGCCCGCGCCGACGCGCCAGGGCCCGCGGCGGGCGGGGGCGAGCCCGCCGAGCCCGCCGCGGGCCACGGCGAGCTCGGCGAGGCCCGCGCCGACGCGCCAGGGCCCGCGGCGGGCGGGGGCGAGCCCGCCAAGCCCGCCGCGGGCCACGGCGAGCTCGGCGAGGCCCGCGCCGACGCGCCAGGGCTCGCGGCGGGCGGGGGCGAGCCCGCCGAGCCCGGCGCAGGCCACGGCGAGCTCGGCGAGGCCCGCGCCGACGCGCCAGGGCCCGGGGCGGGCGGGGGCGAGCCCGCCGAGCCCGGCGCAGGCCACGGCGAGCTCGGCGAGGCCCGCGCCGACGCGCCAGGGCCCGCGGCGGGCGGGGGCGAGCCGCCGAGCCCGCCGCGGGCCACGGCGAGCTCGGCGAGGCCCGCGCCGACGCGCCAGGGCCCGCGGCGGGCGGGGGCGAGCCCGCCGAGCCCGCCGCGGGCCACGGCGAGCTCGGCGAGGCCCGCGCCGACGCGCCAGGGCCCGGGGCGGGCGGGGGCGAGCCCGCCGAGCCCGGCGCGGGCCACGGCGAGCTCGGCGAGGCCCGCGCCGACGCGCCAGGGCCCGCGGCGGGCGGGGGCGAGCCCGCCGAGCCCGGCGCGGGCCACGGCGAGCTCGGCGAGGCCCGCGCCGACGCGCCAGGGCCCGCGGCGGGCGGGGGCGAGCCCGCCGAGCCCGGCGCAGGCCACGGCGAGCTCGGCGAGGCCCGCGCCGACGCGCCAGGGCCCGCGGCGGGCGGGGGCGAGCCCGCCGAGCCCGCCGCGGGCCACGGCGAGCTCGGCGAGGCCCGCGCCGACGCGCCAGGGCCCGGGGCGGGCGGGGGCGAGCTCGCCGAGCCCGCCGCGGGCCACGGCGAGCTCGGCGAGGCCCGCGCCGACGCGCCAGGGCCCGCGGCGGGCGGGGGCGAGCCCGCCGAGCCCGACGCGGGCCATGGCGAGCTCGGCGAGGCCCGCGCCGACGCGCCAGGGCCCGCGGCGGGCGGGGGCGAGCCCGGGGAGCCCGCCGCGGGCCACGGCGAGCTCGGCGAGGCCCGCGCCGACGCGCCAGGGCCCGCGGCGGGCGGGGGCGAGCCCGCCGAGCCCGACGCGGGCCATGGCGAGCTCGGCGAGGCCCGCGCCGACGCCCCAGGGCCCGCGGCGGGCGGGGGCGAGCCCGGGGAGCCCGCCGCGGGCCACGGCGAGCTCGGCGAGGCCCGCGCCGACGCGCCAGGGCCCGCGGCGGGCGGGGGCGAGCCCGCCGAGCCCGGCGCAGGCCACGGCGAGCTCGGCGAGGCCCGCGCCGACGCGCCAGGGCCCGGGGCGGGCGGGGGCGAGCCCGCCGAGACCGGCGCAGGCCACGGCGAGCTCGGCGAGGCCCGCGCCGACGCGCCAGGGCCCGCGGCGGGCGGGGGCGAGCCCGCCGAGCCCGCCGCGGGCCACGGCGAGCTCGGCGAGGCCCGCGCCGACACACCAGGGCCCGGGGCGGGCGGGGGCGAGCCCGCCGAGCCCGCCGCGGGCCACGGCGAGCTCGGCGAGGCCCGCGCCGACGCGCCAGGGCCCGCGGCGGGCGGGGGCGAGCCCGGGGAGCCCGCCGCGGGCCACGGCGAGCTCGGCGAGGCCCGCGCCGACGCGCCAGGGCCCGCGGCGGGCGGGGGCGAGCCCGCCGAGCCCGCCGCGGGCCACGGCGAGCTCGGCGAGGCCCGCGCCGACGCGCCAGGGCCCGGGGCGGGCGGGGGCGAGCCCGCCGAGCCCGCCGCGGGCCACGGCGAGCTCGGCGAGGCCCGCGCCGACGCGCCAGGGCCCGCGGCGGGCGGGGGCGAGCCCGCCAAGCCCGCCGCGGGCCACGGCGAGCTCGGCGAGGCCCGCGCCGACGCGCCAGGGCCCGCGGCGGGCGGGGGCGAGCCCGCCGAGCCCGGCGCAGGCCACGGCGAGCTCGGCGAGGCCCGCGCCGACGCGCCAGGGCCCGGGGCGGGCGGGGGCGAGCCCGCCGAGACCGGCGCAGGCCACGGCGAGCTCGGCGAGGCCCGCGCCGACGCGCCAGGGCCCGCGGCGGGCGGGGGCGAGCCCGCCGAGCCCGCCGCGGGCCACGGCGAGCTCGGCGAGGCCCGCGCCGACACACCAGGGCCCGGGGCGGGCGGGGGCGAGCCCGCCGAGCCCGCCGCGGGCCACGGCGAGCTCGGCGAGGCCCGCGCCGACGCGCCAGGGCCCGCGGCGGGCGGGGGCGAGCCCGGGGAGCCCGCCGCGGGCCACGGCGAGCTCGGCGAGGCCCGCGCCGACGCGCCAGGGCCCGGGGCGGGCGGGGGCGAGCCCGCCGAGCCCGCCGCGGGCCACGGCGAGCTCGGCGAGGCCCGCGCCGACGCGCCAGGGCCCGGGGCGGGCGGGGGCGAGCCCGCCGAGCCCGCCGCGGGCCACGGCGAGCTCGGCGAGGCCCGCGCCGACGCGCCAGGGCCCGCGGCGGGCGGGGGCGAGCCCGCCGAGCCCGCCGCGGGCCACGGCGAGCTCGGCGAGGCCCGCGCCGACGCGCCAGGGCCCGCGGCGGGCGGGGGCGAGCCCGCCGAGCCCGGCGCGGGCCACGGCGAGCTCGGCGAGGCCCGCGCCGACGCGCCAGGGCCCGCGGCGGGCGGGGGCGAGCCCGCCGAGCCCGCCGCGGGCCACGGCGAGCTCGGCGAGGCCCGCGCCGACGTGCCAGGGCCCGCGGCGGGCGGGGGCGAGCCCGGGGAGTCCGCCGCGGGCCACGGCGAGCTCGGCGAGGCCCGCGCCGACGCGCCAGGGCCCGGGGCGGGCGGGGGCGACCCCGCCGAGCCCGCCGCGGGCCACGGCGAGCTCGGCGAGGCCCGTGCCGACGCGCCAGGGCCCGCGGCGGGCGGGGGCGAGCCCGCCGAGCCCGCCGCGGGCCACGGCGAGCTCGGCGAGGCCCGCGCCGACGCGCCAGGGCCCGCGGCGGGCGGGGGCGAGCCCGCCGAGCCCGCCGCGGGCCACGGCGAGCTCGGCGAGGCCCGCGCTGACGCGCCAGGGCCCGGGGCGGGCGGGGGCGAGCCCGCCGAGCCCGGCGCGGGCCACGGCGAGCTCGGCGAGGCCCGCGCCGACGCGCCAGGGCCCGCGGCGGGCGGGGGCGAGCCCGCCGAGCCCGGCGCAGGCCACGGCGAGCTCGGCGAGGCCCGCGCCGACGCGCCAGGGCCCGCGGCGGGCGGGGGCGAGCCCGCCGAGCCCGGCGCGGGCCACGGCGAGCTCGGCGAGGCCAGCGCCGACGCGCCAGGGCCCGCGGCGGGCGGGGGCGAGCCCGCCGAGCCCGACGCGGGCCACGGCGAGCTCGGCGAGGCCCGCGCCGACGCCCCAGGGCCCGCGGCGGGCGGGGGCGAGCCCGGGGAGCCCGCCGCGGGCCACGGCGAGCTCGGCGAGGCCCGCGCCGACGCGCCAGGGCCCGCGGCGGGCGGGGGCGAGCCCGCCAAGCCCGCCGCGGGCCACGGCGAGCTCGGCGAGGCCCGCGCCGACGCGCCAGGGCCCGCGGCGGGCGGGGGCGAGCCCGCCGAGCCCGGCGCAGGCCACGGCGAGCTCGGCGAGGCCCGCGCCGACGCGCCAGGGCCCGGGGCGGGCGGGGGCGAGCCCGCCGAGCCCGGCGCAGGCCACGGCGAGCTCGGCGAGGCCCGCGCCGACGCGCCAGGGCCCGCGGCGGGCGGGGGCGAGCCGCCGAGCCCGCCGCGGGCCACGGCGAGCTCGGCGAGGCCCGCGCCGACGCGCCAGGGCCCGCGGCGGGCGGGGGCGAGCCCGCCGAGCCCGCCGCGGGCCACGGCGAGCTCGGCGAGGCCCGCGCCGACGCGCCAGGGCCCGGGGCGGGCGGGGGCGAGCCCGCCGAGCCCGGCGCGGGCCACGGCGAGCTCGGCGAGGCCCGCGCCGACGCGCCAGGGCCCGCGGCGGGCGGGGGCGAGCCCGCCGAGCCCGGCGCAGGCCACGGCGAGCTCGGCGAGGCCCGCGCCGACGCGCCAGGGCCCGCGGCGGGCGGGGGCGAGCCCGCCGAGCCCGGCGCGGGCCACGGCGAGCTCGGCGAGGCCCGCGCCGACGCGCCAGGGCCCGCGGCGGGCGGGGGCGAGCCCGCCGAGCCCGCCGCGGGCCACGGCGAGCTCGGCGAGGCCCGCGCCGACGCCCCAGGGCCCGCGGCGGGCGGGGGCGAGCCCGGGGAGCTCGCCGCGGGCCACGGCGAGCTCGGCGAGGCCCGCGCCGACGCGCCAGGGCCCGCGGCGGGCGGGGGCGAGCCCGCCAAGCCCGCCGCGGGCCACGGCGAGCTCGGCGAGGCCCGCGCCGACGCGCCAGGGCCCGCGGCGGGCGGGGGCGAGCCCGCCGAGCCCGGCGCAGGCCACGGCGAGCTCGGCGAGGCCCGCGCCGACGCGCCAGGGCCCGGGGCGGGCGGGGGCGAGCCCGCCGAGCAGGGCGCAGGCCACGGCGAGCTCGGCGAGGCCCGCGCCGACGCGCCAGGGCCCGCGGCGGGCGGGGGCGAGCCCGCCGAGCCCGCCGCGGGCCACGGCGAGCTCGGCGAGGCCCGCGCCGACGCGCCAGGGCCCGCGGCGGGCGGGGGCGAGCCCGCCGAGCCCGCCGCGGGCCACGGCGAGCTCGGCGAGGCCCGCGCCGACACACCAGGGCCCGGGGCGGGCGGGGGCGAGCCCGCCGAGCCCGCCGCGGGCCACGGCGAGCTCGGCGAGGCCCGCGCCGACGCGCCAGGGCCCGCGGCGGGCGGGGGCGAGCCCGCCGAGCCCGCCGCGGGCCACGGCGAGCTCGGCGAGGCCCGCGCCGACGCGCCAGGGCCCGCGGCGGGCGGGGGCGAGCCCGGGGAGCCCGCCGCGGGCCACGGCGAGCTCGGCGAGGCCCGCGCCGACGCGCCAGGGCCCGCGGCGGGCGGGGGCGAGCCCGCCGAGCCCGCCGCGGGCCACGGCGAGCTCGGCGAGGCCCGCGCCGACGCGCCAGGGCCCGCGGCGGGCGGGGGCGAGCCCGCCGAGCCCGCCGCGGGCCACGGCGAGCTCGGCGAGGCCCGCGCCGACACACCAGGGCCCGGGGCGGGCGGGGGCGAGCCCGCCGAGCCCGCCGCGGGCCACGGCGAGCTCGGCGAGGCCCGCGCCGACGCGCCAGGGCCCGCGGCGGGCGGGGGCGAGCCCGCCGAGCCCGCCGCGGGCCACGGCGAGCTCGGCGAGGCCCGCGCCGACGCGCCAGGGCCCGCGGCGGGCGGGGGCGAGCCCGCCGAGCCCGCCGCGGGCCACGGCGAGCTCGGCGAGGCCCGCGCCGACGCGCCAGGGCCCGCGGCGGGCGGGGGCGAGCCCGCCGAGCCCGGCGCGGGCCACGGCGAGCTCGGCGAGGCCCGCGCCGACGTGCCAGGGCCCGCGGCGGGCGGGGGCGAGCCCGGGGAGTCCGCCGCGGGCCACGGCGAGCTCGGCGAGGCCCGCGCCGACGCGCCAGGGCCCGGGGCGGGCGGGGGCGAGCCCGCCGAGCCCGCCGCGGGCCACGGCGAGCTCGGCGAGGCCCGCCCCGACGCGCCAGGGCCCGCGGCGGGCGGGGGCGAGCCCGCCGAGTCCGCCGCGGGCCACGGCGAGCTCGGCGAGGCCCGCGCCGACGCGCCAGGGCCCGCGGCGGGCGGGGGTGAGCCCGCCGAGCCCGGCGCGGGCCACGGCGAGCTCGGCGAGGCCCGCGCCGACACGCCAGGGCCCGCGGCGGGCGGGGGCGAGCCCGCCGAGCCCGCCGCGGGCCACGGCGAGCTCGGCGAGGCCCGCGCCGACGCGCCAGGGCCCGGGGCGGGCGGGGGCGAGCCCGCCGAGCCCGCCGCGGGCCACGGCGAGCTCGGCGAGGCCCGCGCCGACGCGCCAGGGCCCGCGGCGGGCGGGGGCGAGCCCGCCGAGCCCGGCGCGGGCCACGGCGAGCTCGGCGAGGCCCGCGCCGACGCGCCAGGGCCCGCGGCGGGCGGCGGCGAGCCCGCCGAGCCCGCCGCGGGCCACGGCGAGCTCGGCGAGGCCCGCGCCGACGTGCCAGGGCCCGCGGCGGACGGGGGCGAGCCCGCCGAGTCCGCCGCGGGCCACGGCGAGCTCGGCGAGGCCCGCGCCGACGCGCCAGGGCCCGCGGCGGGCGGGGGCGAGCCCGCCGAGCCCGCCGCGGGCCACGGCGAGCTCGGCGAGGCCCGCGCCGACGCCCCAGGGCCCGCGGCGGGCGGGGGCGAGCCCGGGGAGCTCGCCGCGGGCCACGGCGAGCTCGGCGAGGCCCGCGCCGACGCGCCAGGGCCCGGGGCGGGCGGGGGCGAGCCCGCCGAGCCCGGCGCGGGCCACGGCGAGCTCGGCGAGGCCCGCGCCGACGCGCCAGGGCCCGCGGCGGGCGGGGGCGAGCCCGCCGAGCCCGGCGCAGGCCACGGCGAGCTCGGCGAGGCCCGCGCCGACGCGCCAGGGCCCGCGGCGGGCGGGGGCGAGCCCGCCGAGCCCGGCGCGGGCCACGGCGAGCTCGGCGAGGCCCGCGCCGACGCGCCAGGGCCCGCGGCGGGCGGGGGCGAGCCCGCCGAGCCCGCCGCGGGCCACGGCGAGCTCGGCGAGGCCCGCGCCGACGCCCCAGGGCCCGCGGCGGGCGGGGGCGAGCCCGGGGAGCTCGCCGCGGGCCACGGCGAGCTCGGCGAGGCCCGCGCCGACGCGCCAGGGCCCGCGGCGGGCGGGGGCGAGCCCGCCAAGCCCGCCGCGGGCCACGGCGAGCTCGGCGAGGCCCGCGCCGACGCGCCAGGGCCCGCGGCGGGCGGGGGCGAGCCCGCCGAGCCCGGCGCAGGCCACGGCGAGCTCGGCGAGGCCCGCGCCGACGCGCCAGGGCCCGGGGCGGGCGGGGGCGAGCCCGCCGAGCAGGGCGCAGGCCACGGCGAGCTCGGCGAGGCCCGCGCCGACGCGCCAGGGCCCGCGGCGGGCGGGGGCGAGCCCGCCGAGCCCGCCGCGGGCCACGGCGAGCTCGGCGAGGCCCGCGCCGACGCGCCAGGGCCCGCGGCGGGCGGGGGCGAGCCCGCCGAGCCCGCCGCGGGCCACGGCGAGCTCGGCGAGGCCCGCGCCGACACACCAGGGCCCGGGGCGGGCGGGGGCGAGCCCGCCGAGCCCGCCGCGGGCCACGGCGAGCTCGGCGAGGCCCGCGCCGACGCGCCAGGGCCCGCGGCGGGCGGGGGCGAGCCCGCCGAGCCCGCCGCGGGCCACGGCGAGCTCGGCGAGGCCCGCGCCGACGCGCCAGGGCCCGCGGCGGGCGGGGGCGAGCCCGGGGAGCCCGCCGCGGGCCACGGCGAGCTCGGCGAGGCCCGCGCCGACGCGCCAGGGCCCGCGGCGGGCGGGGGCGAGCCCGCCGAGCCCGCCGCGGGCCACGGCGAGCTCGGCGAGGCCCGCGCCGACGCGCCAGGGCCCGCGGCGGGCGGGGGCGAGCCCGCCGAGCCCGCCGCGGGCCACGGCGAGCTCGGCGAGGCCCGCGCCGACACACCAGGGCCCGGGGCGGGCGGGGGCGAGCCCGCCGAGCCCGCCGCGGGCCACGGCGAGCTCGGCGAGGCCCGCGCCGACGCGCCAGGGCCCGCGGCGGGCGGGGGCGAGCCCGCCGAGCCCGCCGCGGGCCACGGCGAGCTCGGCGAGGCCCGCGCCGACGCGCCAGGGCCCGCGGCGGGCGGGGGCGAGCCCGCCGAGCCCGCCGCGGGCCACGGCGAGCTCGGCGAGGCCCGCGCCGACGCGCCAGGGCCCGCGGCGGGCGGGGGCGAGCCCGCCGAGCCCGGCGCGGGCCACGGCGAGCTCGGCGAGGCCCGCGCCGACGTGCCAGGGCCCGCGGCGGGCGGGGGCGAGCCCGGGGAGTCCGCCGCGGGCCACGGCGAGCTCGGCGAGGCCCGCGCCGACGCGCCAGGGCCCGGGGCGGGCGGGGGCGAGCCCGCCGAGCCCGCCGCGGGCCACGGCGAGCTCGGCGAGGCCCGCCCCGACGCGCCAGGGCCCGCGGCGGGCGGGGGCGAGCCCGCCGAGTCCGCCGCGGGCCACGGCGAGCTCGGCGAGGCCCGCGCCGACGCGCCAGGGCCCGCGGCGGGCGGGGGTGAGCCCGCCGAGCCCGGCGCGGGCCACGGCGAGCTCGGCGAGGCCCGCGCCGACACGCCAGGGCCCGCGGCGGGCGGGGGCGAGCCCGCCGAGCCCGCCGCGGGCCACGGCGAGCTCGGCGAGGCCCGCGCCGACGCGCCAGGGCCCGGGGCGGGCGGGGGCGAGCCCGCCGAGCCCGCCGCGGGCCACGGCGAGCTCGGCGAGGCCCGCGCCGACGCGCCAGGGCCCGCGGCGGGCGGGGGCGAGCCCGCCGAGCCCGGCGCGGGCCACGGCGAGCTCGGCGAGGCCCGCGCCGACGCGCCAGGGCCCGCGGCGGGCGGCGGCGAGCCCGCCGAGCCCGCCGCGGGCCACGGCGAGCTCGGCGAGGCCCGCGCCGACGTGCCAGGGCCCGCGGCGGACGGGGGCGAGCCCGCCGAGTCCGCCGCGGGCCACGGCGAGCTCGGCGAGGCCCGCGCCGACGCGCCAGGGCCCGCGGCGGGCGGGGGCGAGCCCGCCGAGCCCGGCGCGGGCCACGGCGAGCTCGGCGAGGCCCGCGCCGACGCGCCAGGGCCCGCGGCGGGCGGGGGCGAGCCCGCCGAGCCCGCCGCGGGCCACGGCGAGCTCGGCGAGGCCCGCGCCGACGCGCCAGGGCCCGCGGCGGGCGGGGGCGAGCTCGCCGAGCCCGCCGCGGGCCACGGCGAGCTCGGCGAGGCCCGCGCCGACGCGCCAGGGCCCGCGGCGGGCGGGGGCGAGCCCGCCGAGCCCGACGCGGGCCACGGCGAGCTCGGCGAGGCCCGCGCCGACGCCCCAGGGCCCGCGGCGGGCGGGGGCGAGCCCGGGGAGCCCGCCGCGGGCCACGGCGAGCTCGGCGAGGCCCGCGCCGACGCGCCAGGGCCCGCGGCGGGCGGGGGCGAGCCCGCCAAGCCCGCCGCGGGCCACGGCGAGCTCGGCGAGGCCCGCGCCGACGCGCCAGGGCCCGCGGCGGGCGGGGGCGAGCCCGCCGAGCCCGGCGCAGGCCACGGCGAGCTCGGCGAGGCCCGCGCCGACGCGCCAGGGCCCGGGGCGGGCGGGGGCGAGCCCGCCGAGCCCGGCGCAGGCCACGGCGAGCTCGGCGAGGCCCGCGCCGACACGCCAGGGCCCGCGGCGGGCGGGGGCGAACCCGCCGAGCCCGCCGCGGGCCACGGCGAGCTCGGCGAGGCCCGCGCCGACGCGCCAGGGCCCGGGGCGGGCGGGGGCGAGCCCGCCGAGCCCGCCGCGGGCCACGGCGAGCTCGGCGAGGCCCGCGCCGACGCGCCAGGGCCCGCGGCGGGCCGGGGCGAGCCCGCCGAGCCCGCCGCGGGCCACGGCGAGCTCGGCGAGGCCCGCGCCGACGCGCCAGGGCCCGCGGCGGGCGGGGGCGAGCCCGCCGAGCCCGCCGCGGGCCACGGCGAGCTCGGCGAGGCCCGCGCCGACGCGCCAGGGCCCGCGGCGGGCGGCGGCGAGCCCGCCGAGCCCGCCGCGGGCCACGGCGAGCTCGGCGAGGCCCGCGCCGACGCGCCAGGGCCCGCGGCGGGCGGGGGCGAGCCCGCCGAGCCCGGCGCGGGCCACGGCGAGCTCGGCGAGGCCCGCGCCGACGCGCCAGGGCCCGCGGCGGGCGGCGGCGAGCCCGCCGAGCCCGCCGCGGGCCACGGCGAGCTCGGCGAGGCCCGCGCCGACGTGCCAGGGCCCGCGGCGGATGGGGGCGAGCCCGCCGAGTCCGCCGCGGGCCACGGCGAGCTCGGCGAGGCCCGCGCCGACGCGCCAGGGCCCGCGGCGGGCGGGGGCGAGCCCGCCGAGCCCGGCGCGGGCCACGGCGAGCTCGGCGAGGCCCGCGCCGACGCGCCAGGGCCCGCGGCGTGCGGGGGCGAGCCCGCCGAGCCCGCCGCGGGCCACGGCGAGCTCGGCGAGGCCCGCGCCGACGCGCCAGGGCCCGCGGCGGGCGGGGGCGAGCTCGCCGAGCCCGCCGCGGGCCACGGCGAGCTCGGCGAGGCCCGCGCCGACGCGCCAGGGCCCGCGGCGGGCGGGGGCGAGCCCGCCGAGCCCGACGCGGGCCACGGCGAGCTCGGCGAGGCCCGCGCCGACGCCCCAGGGCCCGCGGCGGGCGGGGGCGAGCCCGGGGAGCCCGCCGCGGGCCACGGCGAGCTCGGCGAGGCCCGCGCCGACGCGCCAGGGCCCGCGGCGGGCGGGGGCGAGCCCGCCAAGCCCGCCGCGGGCCACGGCGAGCTCGGCGAGGCCCGCGCCGACGCGCCAGGGCCCGCGGCGGGCGGGGGCGAGCCCGCCGAGCCCGGCGCAGGCCACGGCGAGCTCGGCGAGGCCCGCGCCGACGCGCCAGGGCCCGGGGCGGGCGGGGGCGAGCCCGCCGAGCCCGGCGCAGGCCACGGCGAGCTCGGCGAGGCCCGCGCCGACACGCCAGGGCCCGCGGCGGGCGGGGGCGAACCCGCCGAGCCCGCCGCGGGCCACGGCGAGCTCGGCGAGGCCCGCGCCGACGCGCCAGGGCCCGGGGCGGGCGGGGGCGAGCCCGCCGAGCCCGCCGCGGGCCACGGCGAGCTCGGCGAGGCCCGCGCCGACGCGCCAGGGCCCGCGGCGGGCCGGGGCGAGCCCGCCGAGCCCGCCGCGGGCCACGGCGAGCTCGGCGAGGCCCGCGCCGACGCGCCAGGGCCCGCGGCGGGCGGGGGCGAGCCCGCCGAGCCCGCCGCGGGCCACGGCGAGCTCGGCGAGGCCCGCGCCGACGCGCCAGGGCCCGCGGCGGGCGGCGGCGAGCCCGCCGAGCCCGCCGCGGGCCACGGCGAGCTCGGCGAGGCCCGCGCCGACGCGCCAGGGCCCGCGGCGGGCGGGGGCGAGCCCGCCGAGCCCGGCGCGGGCCACGGCGAGCTCGGCGAGGCCCGCGCCGACGCGCCAGGGCCCGCGGCAGGCGGGGGCGAGCCCGCCGAGCCCGCCGCGGGCCACGGCGAGCTCGGCGAGGCCCGCGCCGACACACCAGGGCCCGGGGCGGGCGGGGGCGAGCCCGCCGAGCCCGCCGCGGGCCACGGCGAGCTCGGCGAGGCCCGCGCCGACGCGCCAGGGCCCGCGGCGGGCGGGGGCGAGCCCGCCGAGCCCGCCGCGGGCCACGGCGAGCTCGGCGAGGCCCGCGCCGACGCGCCAGGGCCCGCGGCGGGCGGGGGCGAGCCCGCCGAGCCCGGCGCGGGCCACGGCGAGCTCGGCGAGGCCCGCGCCGACGCGCCAGGGCCCGCGGCGGGCGGGGGCGAGCCCGCCGAGCCCGCCGCGGGCCACGGCGAGCTCGGCGAGGCCCGCGCCGACGTGCCAGGGCCCGCGGCGGGCGGGGGCGAGCCCGGGGAGTCCGCCGCGGGCCACGGCGAGCTCGGCGAGGCCCGCGCCGACGCGCCAGGGCCCGCGGCGGGCGGGGGCGACGCCGCCGAGCCCGCCGCGGGCCACGGCGAGCTCGGCGAGGCCCGTGCCGACGCGCCAGGGCCCGCGGCGGGCGGGGGCGAGCCCGCCGAGCCCGCCGCGGGCCACGGCGAGCTCGGCGAGGCCCGCGCCGACGCGCCAGGGCCCGCGGCGGGCGGGGGCGAGCCCGGGGAGCCCGCCGCGGGCCACGGCGAGCTCGGCGAGGCCCGCGCCGACACACCAGGGCCCGCGGCGGGCGGGGGCGAGCCCGCCGAGCCCGCCGCGGGCCACGGCGAGCTCGGCGAGGCCCGCGCCGACGCGCCAGGGCCGCGGCGGGCGGGGGCGAGCCCGCCGAGCCCGCCGCGGGCCACGGCGAGCTCGGGCGAGGCCCGCGCCGACGCGCCA